>NC_053393.1:87990209-88288618 GCF_905171765.1 Bufo bufo | reverse complement strand
GGACGTTTCTCGTTGCCTCCTGTTGCCTCCTCCTCCTCCACTTCCTCCTCTACCATATCCTCATCCGGTCAGTGTAACACCTGCACCACCAACTTCAGCACAGCCAGGGGTAAACGACAGCAGGCTGTTTTGAAACTCATCTGTTTAGGGGAAAAACAAACACCGCGCAGGCGCTGTGGATGGGCATGGAACAACAGATCGATGAGTGGTTGGTGTCACTGGACCTCAAACCCAGCCTGGTGGTGTGCGATAACGGGCAAAATCTCGTAGCAGCTCTGAGCCTAGTTGGTTTGACGCACATCCCTTGCCTGGAGCATATGCTGAATTTGGTAGTGCAGAGGTTCCTGAAAAATTACCCCGATATGTCAGAGCTGCTGCAGAAAGTATGGGCCGTCTGTACGCGCTTTCGGCGTTCTCACCCTGATGCTGCTCGCCTATCAGCGCTGCAGCATAACTTCGGCCTTCCCACTCACCGTCTCATATGCGACATACCTACGAGGTGGAACTCCACCTTGCACATGCTGGAGAGACTGTGCGAGCAGCAGCAGGCGATAGTGGAGTTTAAGCTGCAGCACGCACGGGTGAATCGCTCTGCAGAACAGCATCTCTTCACCATCAAGTGTGGGCCTCTATGTGGGCCGTGTGTGCCGTGTTGCGCTGTTTCGAGTACTCCACCAACATGGCCAGTGCCGATGACGCCATCCTCAGCGTTACTATTCCACTTCTATGTCTCCTTGAAAAATGCTTCGGGCAATGATAGAAGAGGATGTGGCACAGGAGGAAGAGGAGGAGGAGGACGAAGAGGGGTCATTTCAACGGTTATCAGGCAAGTCGTTCACAAGTGGCTTGGAGGGTGGGCTCCTGCACCAACAGAGGCCAGGTACACAACTGTCCAGCCAGGACACAGTTCTGGATGATGATGATGAGGAACCATGTTCACAGCAGGATTGCACCCAAAGCAGCTCATGGCCATCACTGGAGCGTGGCTGGGGGGATACAGAGGACACAGATGATACACCTCCCACAGAGGACAGCTTGTTTGTTGCCTCTGGGCAGACTTGCGCACATGAGCGACTACATGCTGCAGAGCCTGTGCAACAACCACCGGGTTGCCCACATTCCAACCAGTGCTGATTACTGGGTGGCCATCCTGCTGGATCCCCTCTACAAGGACAATGTGTCGTCCTTTATTCTGTCACTGGAGTGTGATCGGAAGATGCGCGAGTACAAGCGCACGCTGGTAGACGCGCTACTGATGGCATTTCCACCTGACAGCAGAGGCTCAGTGGAAGCACAAGGCGAAAGCAGAGGAAGTGGAAGAAGTCGCCAACGTAGCTGGGGCACCGCCAGCACCTCAGAAGGGAGGGTTAGCATGGCCAAAATGTGGAAAAGCTTTGTCAGCACGCCACAACAAACATCACCACCTGCTGATACGGAATGACTTAGCAGGAGGCAGCATTTCAGCAACATGGTGGAACAGTACGTCTGCACACGCCTACACGTACTGACTGATGGGTCTGCCCCATTCAACTTTTGGGTCTCCAAATTGGGCACATGGCCAAAGCTTGCCCTTTACGCTTTGGAGGTGCTGGCCTGCCCTGCGGCCAGTGTATTGTCCGAACGTGTGTTTAGCACGGCGGGGGGGAGGGGTGATCACAGACAAAGTGGACAAGCTCGCGTTCATTAAAGTGAACCAGGCATGGAACCCACAGGACTTGTCCGTAACTTGTGCTGAATAGACAAGTATACCGGATGCACCCAGCCATTGTTAGACTCCAGCGCACTTTCTCTTTGCATTCTCTTTTCTATTTCCCAATGTTTTGGGGTCTTCCCAAATTTATTAAAAAAATATAAATTAAAAAATAAAAAAATTAAAGGAAAAAAATTATAATAAAACAACAAAAAAAGTGTTGGCTAGCTCCTCCTCTTCCACCGCCTCCTCAACCTCCTACTCCATTTTGACCTCCGCCTCCTAGTTCAAGATTATTATTATTATTTTTTTTTTATATTCTATGTTATTTTAAGTCATTTCACTATCCATTTGTTTGCAGGGAAATTGTCCTGCTCTTTCCACCATTTTTCTTCCTTTGGCAGCCCTCTAGCCCTTACTATGACTATTTTACAGCCATTTTAGTGCACCAAAGTTCGGGTCCCCATTGACTTCAATGGGGTTCAGATTCGAGTTCGGGTCCTGAACCCGAACTTTGACCCGAAGTTCGTCTGAACCCGGCCATTCACGGGTCCGCTCAACCCTAAATATGAGCTCAATCTCTGAGATAAAAAAAAATATGTATCTCAAGCACACAATTACCTCTTAGCTCTAACAATGTCACAGAACTCAATAAAACTCCAATTCTCGGGACAAGTCCGGATTTGCATTGTGACAAAGCTACTCGCAGGTCTGAGTCTCACAAGAACAACAGCAATTAAAGCAATTTCAAAAGAGCTGTGTCTGGAGAAAAGAAGCTAATTGCACGGAAGAAGAGCAATGAAACATTTATTCCGTGAGGGTCAATACCTGTTGAAAGATACTGACAGAAAACCGAAGGCTACAGAAGGTCATTTTGCAGCAAATTAGCACCAAAGAGGTTGAAAGACAGATTGCTTACAGAGGGGCCATTGGAGTGGATTTAGGATTGGTGCTCTATTCACAAAAACTCAGGTAAGGTACATAACTTAGGGACTGTTTACATCTCGTTTTTGTACATCAAGCGGATACTTTTGTAAACAGAAAAAATAGGGTTTTTACACTGAAGCGAATGGGAGACAGATGGAAACTTAAGACAATATGTTTCCATCTGTTAAATGGATCCATTTTTTTCAGATCAAATCTTCAAATATTTTTTAAAACAAAAAAGGTTTCACAAAAACGTATAAGCTTTTTGTTAAAAAAACAGACACAAATGTATTGAAGTTTATGAACATCCGTCAAAAGTACATGTTATGTTACAGCTGACACTCTCTGCTACTGCTGTACGGCCATCCTGAAGGTAATTGGGGGGGGGGGGATGGGCGGGGAGGTTGTCTGCGGATGATCATAATGTCAGATGACTTTACTTAAAGCCATTGCACATGGGCCACTGATCTAGGGAATTATTGGGAAGAACGATCCATGCCCTGTGGAAAGTTGCCACAGATCTCTCGAACAAATGTGAAAGCATCGCAGGTGCAGTCATCAACAGTAAATCATCATTTCAGGGCAGTAGATTGTGCTGTCTATACAGGGATTGGCTGCCAACAGACAATGATTCTCTAGAACAATTGCAGCAGTGATCCCTCGTCCCCATACAGCAGAGGTATTTTCTGCATGTAAATGCAGCTCTCACCTCCTCTGATAAGGCAGTTATGAGGAACAAATGAATTGTTGCCGATAATTGACTGATGTGTCGGCCCATGTAAAGTGGCCTTTAACCACTGCCAAATTAACTAAACAAGATAAAAAGTGTCAATTCCAAAGATTTATCCATGTTTCTGCTTATTTGCATCACTATGATTGTCAGATGCATTGCCACAATTGTCAGATAATTGCACAGTTATTAAATTATAACTTATTTTAGCAGCAAGAACAATCCCATTTGCCTTCAATATTATGAATAAAATCCATAAGCTTGTATTAACCTATGTGAATTTTCAGATAAAAAAATTGGTTAATAAATATATCAGCTTTCCTCATTGCCCTATGACTATTGTAAGCCGTGTACTGGGGTGGGCTCCCCAGGATACAGCGAAGTCACAAACGAGGAAAGCAACTCAAACACCAGTTTTACCAAAACCATATTTTTACTTAAATGTGGTCATGAACGCAGCCACAGATTGCACACAAATAAATTTACATACACCCAGCCTCCGGTGGATGCTGGAGGTATTAGCGGTAAATTTGCCTACTGGCGGGCTCAAATAGACCAGCCACACCTTGCCTGTTATTACAAGAGTTGAGCGAACACCTGGATGTTCGGGTTCGAGAAGTTCGGCCGAACTTCCCGGAAATGTTCGGGTTCGGGATCCGAACCCGATCCGAACTTCGTCCCGAACCCGAACCCCATTGAAGTCAATGGGGACCCGAACTTTTCGGCACTAAAAAGGCTGTAAAACAGCCCAGGAAAGAGCTAGAGGGCTGCAAAAGGCAGCAACATGTAGGTAAATCTCCTGCAAACAAATGTGGATAGGGAAATGAATTAAAATAAAAAAAAAAAAAAAAAAAATGACCCAATATCAATTGGACAGAGGTCCCATAGCAGAGAATCTAGTTTCACGTCAGCAGAGAATCAGTCTCTTCATGCCATAGCAAAGAATCTGGCTCCATGTCAGCACAGAATCAGTCTCTTCATGCCATAGCAGAGAATCTGGCTTCATATCAGCACAGAATCTGTCTTCATGTCATAGCAGAGAATCAGGCTTCACGTCACCCACCACTGGAACAGGCCACTGTCACACATTTAGGCCCCGGCACCCAGACAGAGGAGAGCGGTCCCGTAACAGAGAATCTGGCCTTATGTCAGGGCAGAATCTGTCTTCATGTCATAGCAGAGAATCAAGCTTCACGTCACCCACCACTGGAACAGGCCACTGTCACACATTTAGGCCCAGGCACCCAGTCAGAGGAGAGAGGTCCCGTAACAGAGAATCTGGCTTGATGTCAGCACAGAATCTGTCTTCATGTCATAGCAGAGAATCAGGCTTCATGTCACCCACCACTGGAACAGGCCACTGTCACACATTTAGGCCCAGGCACCCAGGCAGAGGAGAGAGGTCCCGTAACAGAGAATCTGGCCTTATGTCAGCGCAGAATCTGTCTTCATGTCATAGCAGAGAATCAGGCTTCACGTCACCCACCACTGGAACAGGCCACTGTCACACATTTAGGCCCAGGCACCCAGGCAGAGGAGAGAGGTCCCGTAACAGAGAATCTGGCCTTATGTCAGCGCAGAATCAGTCTTCATGTCATAGCAGAGAATCAGGCTTCACGTCACCCACCACTGGAACAGGCCACTGTCACACATTTAGGCCCCGGCACCCAGACAGAGGAGAGCGGTCCCGTAACAGAGAATCTGGCCTTATGTCAGCGCAGAATCTGTATTCATGTCATAGCAGAGAATCAGGCTTCACGTCACCCACCACTGGAACAGGCCACTGTCACACATTTAGGCCCAGGCACCCAAAAAGAGGAGAGAGGTCCCGTAACAGAGAATCTGGCCTGATGTCAGCACAGAATCTGTCTTCATGTCATAGCAGAGAATCAGGCTTCACGTCACCCACCACTGGAACAGGCCACTGTCACACATTTAGGCCCAGGCACCCAGTCGGAGGAGAGAGGTCCCGTAACAGAGAATCTGGCCTTATGTCAACACAGAATCTGTCTTCATGTCATAGCAGAGAATCAGGCTTCACGTCACCCACCACTGGAACAGGCCACTGTCACACATTTAGGCCCAGGCACCCAGGCAGAGGAGAGAGGTCCCGTAACAGAGAATCTGGACTTATGTCAGCACAGAATCTGTCTTCATGTCATAGCAGAGAATCAGGCTTCACGTCACCCACCACTGGAACAAGCCACTGTCACATATTTAGGCCCCGGCACCCAGACAGAGGAGAGAGGTCCCGTAACAGAGAATCTGGCCTTATGTCAGCGCAGAATCTGTCTTCATGTCATAGCAGAGAATCAAGCTTCACGTCACCCACCACTGGAACAGGCCACTGTCACACATTTAGGCCCAGGCACCCAGCCAGAGGAGAGAGGTCCCGTAACAGAGAATCTGGCTTGATGTCAGCACAGAATCTGTCTTCATGTCATAGCAGAGAATCAGGCTTCATGTCACCCACCACTGGAACAGGCCACTGTCACACATTTAGGCCCAGGCACCCAGGCAGAGGAGAGAGGTCCCGTAACAGAGAATCTGGCCTTATGTCAGCGCAGAATCTGTCTTCATGTCATAGCAGAGAATCAGGCTTCACGTCACCCACCACTGGAACAGGCCACTGTCACACATTTAGGCCCAGGCACCCAGGCAGAGGAGAGAGGTCCCGTAACAGAGAATCTGGCCTTATGTCAGCGCAGAATCAGTCTTCATGTCATAGCAGAGAATCAGGCTTCACGTCACCCACCACTGGAACAGGCCACTGTCACACATTTAGGCCCCGGCACCCAGACAGAGGAGAGCGGTCCCGTAACAGAGAATCTGGCCTTATGTCAGCGCAGAATCTGTATTCATGTCATAGCAGAGAATCAGGCTTCACGTCACCCACCACTGGAACAGGCCACTGTCACACATTTAGGCCCAGGCACCCAGGCAGAGGAGAGAGGTCCCGTAACAGAGAATCTGGCCTGATGTCAGCACAGAATCTGTCTTCATGTCATAGCAGAGAATCAGGCTTCACGTCACCCACCACTGGAACAGGCCACTGTCACACATTTAGGCCCAGGCACCCAGTCGGAGGAGAGAGGTCCCGTAACAGAGAATCTGGCCTTATGTCAACACAGAATCTGTCTTCATGTCATAGCAGAGAATCAGGCTTCACGTCACCCACCACTGGAACAGGCCACTGTCACACATTTAGGCCCAGGCACCCAGGCAGAGGAGAGAGGTCCCGTAACAGAGAATCTGGACTTATGTCAGCACAGAATCTGTCTTCATGTCATAGCAGAGAATCAGGCTTCACGTCACCCACCACTGGAACAAGCCACTGTCACATATTTAGGCCCCGGCACCCAGACAGAGGAGAGAGGTCCCGTAACAGAGAATCTGGCCTTATGTCAGCGCAGAATCTGTATTCATGTCATAGCAGAGAATCAGGCTTCACGTCACCCACCACTGGAACAGGCCACTGTCACATATTTAGGCCCAGGCACTCAGGCAGAGGAGAGAGGTCCCGTAACAGAGAATCTGGCCTTATGTCAGCGCAGAATCTGTATTCATGTCATAGCAGAGAATCAGGCTTCACGTCACCCACCACTGGAACAGGCCACTGTCACACATTTAGGCCCAGGTACCCAGGCAGAGGAGAGAGGTCCCGTAACAGAGAATCTGGCCTTATGTCAGCGCAGAATCTGTCTTCATGTCATAGCAGAGAATCAGGCTTCACGTCACCCACCACTGGAACAGGCCACTGTCACACATTTAGGCCCAGGCACCCAGGCAGAGGAGAGAGGTCCCATAACAGAGAATCTGGCCTGATGTCAGCACAGAATCTGTCTTCATGTCATAGCAGAGAATCAGGCTTCACGTCACCCACCACTGGAACAGGCCACTCTCACATATTTAGGCCTAGGCACCCAGGCAGAGGAGAGAGGTCGCGTAACAGAGAATCTGGCTTCATGTCAGCACAGAATAAGTCTTCATGTCATAGCAGAGAATCAGGCTTCACGTCACCCACCACTGGAACAGGCCACTGTCACACATTTAGGCCCCGGCACCCAGACAGAGGAGAGGTTCATTCAACTTTGGGTTGCCCCGCAATATAATGGTAAAATGAAATTAAAAATAGTATTGAATGAGGAAGTGCCCTGGAGTAGAATAATATATTGTTAAGGGGAGGTAGTTAATATCTAATCTGCACAAGGGATGGACAGGTCCTGTGGGATCCATGCCTGGTTCATTTTTATGAACGTCAGCTTGTCCACATTGGCTGTAGACAGGCGGCTGCGTTTGTCTGTAATGACGCCCCCTGCCGTGCTGAATACACGTTCAGACAAAACGCTGGCCGCCGGGCAGGCCAGCACCTCCAAGGCATAAAAGGCTAGCTCTGGCCACGTGGACAATTTGGAGACCCAGAAGTTGAATGGGGCCGAACCATCAGTCAGTACGTGGAGGGGTGTGCACAGGTACTGTTCCACCATGTTAGTGAAATGTTGCCTCCTGCTAACACGTTCCGTATCAGGTGGTGGTGCAGTTAGCTGTGGCGTGGTGACAAAACTTTTCCACATCTCTGCCATGCTAACCCTGCCCTCAGAGGAGCTGGCCGTGACACAGCTGCGTTGGCGACCTCTTGCTCCTCCTCTGCCTTCGCCTTGGGCTTCCACTTGTTCCCCTGTGACATTTGGGAATGCTCTCAGTAGCGCGTCTACCAACGTGCGTTTGTACTCGCGCATCTTCCTATCACGCTCCAGTGTAGGAAGTAAGGTGGGCACATTGTCTTTGTACCGGGGATCCAGCAAGGTGGCAACCCAGTAGTCCGCACACGTTAAAATGTGGGCAACTCTGCTGTCGTTGCGCAGGCACTGCAGCATGTAGTCGCTCATGTGTGCCAGGCTGCCCAGAGGTAAGGACAAGCTGTCCTCTGTGGGAGGCGTATCGTCATCGTCCTGTGTTTCCCCCCAGCCACGCACCAGTGATGGGCCCGAGCTGCTTTGGGTGCCACCCCGCTGTGAACATGCTTCATCCTCATCCTCCTCCACCTCCTCCTCATCCTCGTCCTCCTCGTCCTCCAGTAGTGGGCCCTGTCTGGCCACATTTGTACCTGGCCTCTGGTGTTGCAAAAAAACTCCCTCTGAGTCACTTTGAAGAGACTGGCCTGAAAGTGCTAAAAATGACCCCTCTTCCTCCTCTTCCTCCTGGGCCACCTCCTCTTCCATCATCGCCCTAAGTGTTTTCTCAAGGAGACATAGAAGTGGTATTGTAACGCTGATAACGGCGTCATCGCCACTGGCCATGTTGGTGGAGTACTCGAAACAGCGCAACAGGGCACACAGGTCTCGCATGGAGGCCCAGTCATTGGTGGTGAAGTGTGTCTGATCCGCAGTGCGACTGACCCGTGCGTGCTGCAGCTGAAACTCCACTATGGCCTGCTGCTGCTCGCACAGTCTGTCCAGCATATGCAAGGTGGAGTTCCACCTGGTGGGTACGTCGCATATGAGGCGGTGAGCGGGAAGGCCGAAGTTACGCTGTAGCGCAGACAGGCGAGCAGCGGCAGGGTGTGAACGCCGGAAGCGCGAACAGACGGCCCGCACTTTATGCAGCAGCTCTGACATGTCGGGGTAGTTGCGAATGAACTTCTGCACCACCAAATTCAGCACATGCGCCAGGCAAGGGATGTGCGTCAAACCGGCTAGTCCCAGAGCTGCAACGAGATTTCGCCCATTATCGCACACCACTAGGCCGGGCTTGAGGCTCACCGGCAGCAACCACTCATCGGTCTGTTGTTCTATACCCCGTCACAACTCCTGTGCGGTGTGGGGCCTGTCCCCCAAACATATGAGTTTCAGAATGGCCTGCTGACGTTTACCCCGGGCTGTGCTGAAGTTGGTGGTGAAGGTGTGTGGCTGACTGGATGAGCAGGTGGAAGAAGAGGAGGAGGAAGCTGAGTAGGAGGAGGAGGAGACAGGAGGCAAAGAATGTTGCCCTGCGATCCTTGGCGGCGGAAGGACGTGCGCCAAACGGCTCTCCGCCTGGGGCCCAGCCGCCACTACATTTACCCAGTGTGCAGTTAGGGAGATATAGCGTCCCTGGCCGTGCTTACTGGTCTACGTATTTGTGGTTAGGTGGACCTTGCCACAGATGGCGTTGCGCAGTGCACACTTGATTTTATCGGACACTTGGTTGTGCAGGGAAGGCACGGCTCTCTTGGAGAAGTAGTGGCGGCTGGGAACAACATACTGTGGGACAGCAAGTGACATGAGCTGTTTGAAGCTGTGTGTGTCCACCAGCCTAAATGACAGCATTTCATAGGCCAGTAGTTTAGAAATGCTGGCATTCAGGGCCAGGGATCGAGGGTGGCTAGGTGGGAATTTACGCTTTCTCTCAAATGTTTGTGAGATGGAGAGCTGAACGCTGCCGTGTGACATGGTTGAGATACTTGGTGACGCAGGTGGTGGTGTTGGTAGTACATCCCATGTTTGCTGGGCGGCAGGTGCCAACGTTCCTCCAGAGGCAGAGGAAGAGGCCGAGGCGGCGGCAGCAGCAGCAGAAGAGGCCGAGGCAGCAGCAGAAGAGGCCGAGGCGGCAGCAGCAGAAGGGGCAGCAGGGGGAGCCTGAGTGACTTCCTTGTTTTTAAGGTGTTTACTCCACTGCAGTTCATGCTTTGCATGCAGGTGCCTGGTCATGCAGGTTGTGCTAAGGTTCAGAACGTTAATGCCTCACTTCAGGCTCTGATGGCACAGCGTGCAAACCACTCGGGTCTTGTCGTCAGCACATTGTTTGAAGAAGTGCCATGCCAGGGAACTCCTTGAAGCTGCCTTTGGGGTGCTCGGTCCCAGATGGCGGCAGTCAGTAGCAGGCGAAGTCTCTTGGCGGCGGGTGTTCTGATTTTGCCCACTGCTCCCTCTTTTGCTACGCTGTTGGCTCGGTCTCACCACTGCCTCTTCCTCCGAACTGTGAAAGTCAGTGGCACGACCTTCATTCCATGTGGGGTCTAGGACCTCATCGTCCCCTGCATCGTCTTCCACCCAGTCTTGACCCCTGACCTCCTGTTCAGTCTGCACACTGCAGAAAGACGCAGCAGTTGGCACCTGTGTTTCGTCATCATCAGAGACGTGCTGAGGTGGTATTCCCATGTCCTCATCATCAGGAAAAATAAGTGGTTGTGCGTTAGTGCATTCTATCTCTTCCACCCCTGGGGAAGGGCTAGGTGGATGCCCTTGGGAAACCCTGGCAGCAGAGTCTTCAATTAGCATAAGAGACTGCTGCATAACTTGAGGCTCAGACAGTTTCTCTGATATGCATGGGGGTGATGTGACAGACCGATGGGCTTGGTTTTCATGCGCCATCTGTGCGCTTTCTGCAGAAGACTGGGTGGGAGATAATGTGAACGTGCTGGATCCACTGTCGGCCACCCAATTGACTAATGCCTGCACCTGCTCAGGCCTTACCATCCTTAGAACGGTATTGGGCCCCACCAAATATCGCTGTAAATTCTGCTGGCTACTGGGACCTGAGGTAGTTGGTTCACTAGGACGTGTGGCTGTGGCAGAACGGCCACGTCCTCTCCCAGCACCAGAGGGTACACTAACACCACCACGACCATGTCCACGTCCGCGTCCCTTATTAGATGTTTTCCTCATTGTTCCCGTTCACAACAATTTTGAGAATGGCAAATTTGGGAATGCTTTTTCAACCCAGAACAAAAAGTCTGCTTTTACGGTCACTACAAATAACTTGACCAGCTAAAACTGTGCAGATTTGGTTGAATAGAGATGTGAGACCTGTTTTTTTTTGCGCTGTGCGACAGTTATAGGTTTAATCACAGAATGACACTTCTATCAGCACGCTAGCGTGTGTCTTGGGTTTTTCTGAATTACACTATCAATACCTTCAATGTAAGATTTTCTTTTTGGGATAGATTTCAAGTAGGCCTCAAATACCACAAACTAGTTATTTTCAGAATGGCAAATTTGGGAATGCTTTTTCAACCCAGAACAAAAAGTCTGCTTTTACGGTCACTACAAATAACTTGACCAGCTAAAACTGTGCAGATTTGGTTGAATAGAGATGTGAGACCTGTTTTTTTTTGCGCTGTGTGACAGTTATAGGTTTAATCACAGAATGACACTTCTATCAGCACGCTAGCGTGTGTCTTAGGTTTTTCTGAATCACACTATCAATACCTTCAATGTAAGATTTTCTTTTTGGGATAGATTTCAAGTAGGCCTCAAATACCACAAACTAGTTATTTTCAGAATGGCAAATTTGGGAATGCTTTTTCAACCCAGAACAAAAAGTCTGCTTTTACGGTCACTACAAATAACTTGACCAGCTAAAACTGTGCAGATTTGGTTGAATAGAGATGTGAGACCTGTTTTTTTTTTGCGCTGTGTGACAGTTATAGGTTTAATCACAGAATGACACTTCTATCAGCACGCTAGCGTGTGTCTTAGGTTTTTCTGAATCACACTATCAATACCTTCAATGTAAGATTTTCTTTTTGGATAGATTTCAAGTAGGCCTCAAATACCACAAACTAGTTATTTTCAGAATGGCAAATTTGGGAATGCTTTTTCAACCAGAACAAAAAGTCTGCTTTTACGGTCACTACAAATAACTTGACCAGCTAAAACTGTGCAGATTTGGTTGAATAGAGATGTGAGACCTGTTTTTTTTTTGCGCTGTGTGACAGTTATAGGTTTAATCACAGAATGACACTTCTATCAGCACGCTAGCGTGTGTCTTAGGTTTTTCTGAATCACACTATCAATACCTTCAATGTAAGATTTTCTTTTTGGGATAGATTTCAAGTAGGCCTCAAATACCACAAACTAGTTATTTTCAGAATGGCAAATTTGGGAATGCTTTTTCAACCCAGAACAAAAAGTCTGCTTTTACGGTCACTACAAATAACTTGACCAGCTAAAACTGTGCAGATTTGGTTGAATAGAGATGTGAGACCTGTTTTTTTTTTGCGCTGTGTGACAGTTATAGGTTTAATCACAGAATGACACTTCTATCAGCACGCTAGCGTGTGTCTTAGGTTTTTCTGAATCACACTATCAATACCTTCAATGTAAGATTTTCTTTTTGGGATAGATTTCAAGTAGGCCTTAAATACCACAAACTAGTTATTTTCAGAATGGCAAATTTGGGAATGCTTTTTCAACCAGAACAAAAAGTCTGCTTTTACGGTCACTACAAATAACTTGACCATTTGAAACTGTGCAGATTTGGTTGAATAGAGATGTGAGACCTGTTTTTTTTTTGCGCTGTGTGACAGTTATAGGTTTAATCACAGAATGACACTTCTATCAGCACGCTAGCGTGTGTCTTAGGTTTTTCTGAATCACACTATCAATACCTTCAATGTAAGATTTTCTTTTTGGGATAGATTTCAAGTAGGCCTCAAATACCACAAACTAGTAATTTTGAGAATGGCAAATTTGGGAATGCTTTTTCAACCCAGAACAAAAAGTCTGCTTTTACGGTCACTACAAATAACTTGACCAGCTAAAACTGTGCAGATTTGGTTGAATAGAGATGTGAGACCTGTTTTTTTTTTGCGCTGTGTGACAGTTATAGGTTTAATCACAGAATGACACTTCTATCAGCACGCTAGCGTGTGTCTTAGGTTTTTCTGAATCACACTATCAATACCTTCAATGTAAGATTTTCTTTTTGGGATAGATTTCAAGTAGGCCTCAAATACCACAAACTAGTTATTTTCAGAATGGCAAATTTGGGAATGCTTTTTCAACCCAGAACAAAAAGTCTGCTTTTACGGTCACTACAAATAACTTGACCAGCTGAAACTGTGCAGATTTGGTTGAATAGAGATGTGAGACCTGTTTTTTTTTTTGCGCTGTGTGACAGTTATAGGTTTAATCACAGAATGACACTTCTATCAGCACGCTAGCGTGTGTCTTAGGTTTTTCTGAATCACACTATCAATACCTTCATTGTAAGATTTTCTTTTTGGGATAGATTTCAAGTAGGCCTCAAATACCACAAACTAGTAATTTTGAGAATGGCAAATTTGGGAATGCTTTTTCAACCCAGAACAAAAAGTCTGCTTTTACGGTCACTACAAATAACTTGACCAGCTAAAACTGTGCAGATTTGGTTGAATAGAGATGTGAGACCTGTTTTTTTTTTGCGCTGTGTGACAGTTATAGGTTTAATCACAGAATAACACTTCTATCAGCATGCTAGCGTGTGTCTTAGTTTTTTCTGAATCACACTATCAATACCTTCAATGTAAGATTTTCTTTTTGGGATAGATTTCAAGTAGGCCTCAAATACCACAAACTAGTTATTTTCAGAATGGCAAATTTGGGAATGCTTTTTCAACCCAGAACAAAAGTCTGCTTTTACGGTCACTACAAATAACTTGACCAGCTAAAACTGTGCAGATTTGGTTGAATAGAGATGTGAGACCTGTTTTTTTTTTGCGCTGTGTGACAGTTATAGGTTTAATCACAGAATGACACTTCTATCAGCACGCTAGCGTGTGTCTTAGGTTTTTCTGAATCACACTATCAATACCTTCAATGTAAGATTTTCTTTTTGGGATAGATTTCAAGTAGGCCTCAAATACCACAAACTAGTTATTTTCAGAATGGCAAATTTGGGAATGCTTTTTCAACCCAGAACAAAAAGTCTGCTTTTACGGTCACTACAAATAACTTGACCAGCTAAAACTGTGCAGATTTGGTTGAATAGAGATGTGAGACCTGTTTTTTTTTTGCGCTGTGTGACAGTTATAGGTTTAATCACAGAATGACACTTCTATCAGCATGCTAGCGTGTGTCTTAGGTTTTTCTGAATCACACTATCAATACCTTCAATGTAAGATTTTCTTTTTGGGATAGATTTCAAGTAGGCCTTAAATACCACAAACTAGTTATTTTCAGAATGGCAAATTTGGGAATGCTTTTTCAACTCAGAACAAAAAGTCTGCTTTTACGGTCACTACAAATAACTTGACCAGCTGAAACTGTGCAGATTTGGTTGAATAGAGATGTGAGACCTGTTTTTTTTTGCGCTGTGTGACAGTTATAGGTTTAATCACAGAATGACACTTCTATCAGCACGCTAGCGTGTGTCTTAGGTTTTTCTGAATCACACTATCAATACCTTCAATGTAAGATTTTCTTTTTGGGATAGATTTCAAGTAGGCCTCAAATACCACAAACTAGTAATTTTGAGAATGGCAAATTTGGGAATGCTTTTCAACCCAGAACAAAAAGTCTGCTTTTACGGTCACTACAAATAACTTGACCAGCTAAAACTGTGCAGATTTGGTTGAATAGAGATGTGAGACCTGTTTTTTTTTTGCGCTGTGTGACAGTTATAGGTTTAATCACAGAATGACACTTCTATCAGCACGCTAGCGTGTGTCTTAGGTTTTTCTGAATCACACTATCAATACCTTCAATGTAAGATTTTCTTTTTGGGATAGATTTCAAGTAGGCCTCAAATACCACAAACTAGTTATTTTCAGAATGGCAAATTTGGGAATGCTTTTTCAACCCAGAACAAAAAGTCTGCTTTTACGGTCACTACAAATAACTTGACCAGCTGAAACTGTGCAGATTTGGTTGAATAGAGATGTGAGACCTGGTTTTTTTTTTGCGCTGTGTGACAGTTATAGGTTTAATCACAGAATGACACTTCTATCAGCACGCTAGCGTGTGTCTTAGGTTTTTCTGAATCACACTATCAATACCTTCATTGTAAGATTTTCTTTTTGGGATAGATTTCAAGTAGGCCTCAAATACCACAAACTAGTAATTTTGAGAATGGCAAATTTGGGAATGCTTTTTCAACCCAGAACAAAAAGTCTGCTTTTACGGTCACTACAAATAACTTGACCAGCTAAAACTGTGCAGATTTGGTTGAATAGAGATGTGAGACCTGTTTTTTTTTTGCGCTGTGTGACAGTTATAGGTTTAATCACAGAATAACACTTCTATCAGCATGCTAGCGTGTGTCTTAGTTTTTTCTGAATCACACTATGAATACCTTCAATGTAAGATTTTCTTTTTGGGATAGATTTCAAGTAGGCCTCAAATACCACAAACTAGTTATTTTCAGAATGGCAAATTTGGGAATGCTTTTTCAACCCAGAACAAAAGTCTGCTTTTACGGTCACTACAAATAACTTGACCAGCTAAAACTGTGCAGATTTGGTTGAATAGAGATGTGAGACCTGTTTTTTTTTTGCGCTGTGTGACAGTTATAGGTTTAATCACAGAATGACACTTCTATCAGCACGCTAGCGTGTGTCTTAGGTTTTTCTGAATCACACTATCAATACCTTCAATGTAAGATTTTCTTTTTGGGATAGATTTCAAGTAGGCCTCAAATACCACAAACTAGTTATTTTCAGAATGGCAAATTTGGGAATGCTTTTTCAACCCAGAACAAAAAGTCTGCTTTTACGGTCACTACAAATAACTTGACCAGCTAAAACTGTGCAGATTTGGTTGAATAGAGATGTGAGACCTGTTTTTTTTTTGCGCTGTGTGACAGTTATAGGTTTAATCACAGAATGACACTTCTATCAGCACGCTAGCGTGTGTCTTAGGTTTTTCTGAATCACACTATCAATACCTTCAATGTAAGATTTTCTTTTTGGGATAGATTTCAAGTAGGCCTCAAATACCACAAACTAGTTATTTTCAGAATGGCAAATTTGGGAATGCTTTTTCAACCCAGAACAAAAAGTCTGCTTTTACGGTCACTACAAATAACTTGACCAGCTAAAACTGTGCAGATCTGGTTGAATAGAGATGTGAGACCTGTTTTTTTTTTGCGCTGTGTGACAGTTATAGGTTTAATCACAGAATAACACTTCTATCAGCACGCTAGCGTGTGTCTTAGGTTTTTCTGAATCACACTATCAATACCTTCAATGTAAGATTTTCTTTTTGGGATAGATTTCAAGTAGGCCTTAAATACCACAAACTAGTTATTTTCAGAATGGCAAATTTGGGAATGCTTTTTCAACTCAGAACAAAAAGTCTGCTTTTACGGTCACTACAAATAACTTGACCAGCTGAAACTGTGCAGATTTGGTTGAATAGAGATGTGAGACCTGTTTTTTTTTGCGCTGTGTGACAGTTATAGGTTTAATCACAGAATGACACTTCTATCAGCACGCTAGCGTGTGTCTTAGGTTTTTCTGAATCACACTATCAATACCTTCAATGTAAGATTTTCTTTTTGGGATAGATTTCAAGTAGGCCTCAAATACCACAAACTAGTAATTTTGAGAATGGCAAATTTGGGAATGCTTTTCAACCCAGAACAAAAAGTCTGCTTTTACGGTCACTACAAATAACTTGACCAGCTAAAACTGTGCAGATTTGGTTGAATAGAGATGTGAGACCTGTTTTTTTTTTGCGCTGTGTGACAGTTATAGGTTTAATCACAGAATGACACTTCTATCAGCACGCTAGCGTGTGTCTTAGGTTTTTCTGAATCACACTATCAATACCTTCAATGTAAGATTTTCTTTTTGGGATAGATTTCAAGTAGGCCTCAAATACCACAAACTAGTTATTTTCAGAATGGCAAATTTGGGAATGCTTTTTCAACCCAGAACAAAAAGTCTGCTTTTACGGTCACTACAAATAACTTGACCAGCTAAAACTGTGCAGATTTGGTTGAATAGAGATGTGAGACCTGTTTTTTTTTTGCGCTGTGTGACAGTTATAGGTTTAATCACAGAATGACACTTCTATCAGCACGCTAGCGTGTGTCTTAGGTTTTTCTGAATCACACTATCAATACCTTCAATGTAAGATTTTCTTTTTGGGATAGATTTCAAGTAGGCCTCAAATACCACAAACTAGTTATTTTCAGAATGGCAAATTTGGGAATGCTTTTTCAACCCAGAACAAAAAGTCTGCTTTTACGGTCACTACAAATAACTTGACCAGCTAAAACTGTGCAGATTTGGTTGAATAGAAATGTCAGGTCTATTTTTTAGGCGCTGGGTGACAGGCTCAACTTGCCCCTGATGTAATATATGGCCAAAAAATAACCACACTGTTGATGGTTAAATGCACTTGGGTGACACAGGCTCAGCCTGCACCAGATGTAGTATACGGCCAAAAAATAACCAGACTGTTGATGGTTAAATGCACTTCTTTGACACAGGCTCAGCCTGCAGCTAATGTAGTATATGGCCAAAAAATAACCAGACTGTTGATGGTTAAATGCACTTCGGTGACACAGGCTCAGCCTGCAGCTGATGTAGGATATAGCACAAAATAACCACACTATCGATGGTTAAATACACTTGGTGATAGCTCGTGCTGGCGCACCACAAGTCACAAAATGGCCGCCGATCACCCCAGAAAAAAAGTGATCTAAAAACGCTCTGGGCAGCCTCAAAAAAGTGAGCAAGTCAATAATAGCACTTCAATGATCCACAGCTGCAGATCGATCACAGAATGAAGTCTATTGGAGGAGTTAATCTGCGTAATCTCGCCCTAACGTCGCAGCTGCAACCTCTCCCTATACTGATCATAGCAGAGTGACGTGCGGCGCTACGTGACTCCAGCTTAAATAGAGGCTGGGTCACATGGTGCACTGGCCAATCACAGCCATGCCAATAGTAGGCATGGCTGTGATGGCCTCTTGGGCCAAGTAGTATGACGCTTGTTGATTGGCTGCTTTGCAGCCTTTCAAAAAGCGCCAAGAAAGCGCCGAACACCGAACCCGATCCCGATCCCGGACTTTTACGAAAATGTTCGGGTTCGGGTCCGTGTCACGGACACCCCAAAATTCGGAACAATATTTGGGTACATAATGCGGGCTAGCCTGTGGTACAGCACAACAGCTTACAATCTTATTCCATGCTATAATAATTCCCTCCTCCAACAACTGGTTAAACAGCACGCGCTATAGTGTTTCTCCTGAATACACTTGCCTGGCTTGAATTAGTTGTGAAGCTTCTCAGCTCTCAGGTGTCAACTGACACTTTAAACTTGAAGTCCTTGTTAAGAGCAGTAAACAACACTTGTGGCCTGACCCAAATAGCAAACCTAACTAACTAACTACAGGCTGGTCTCAGTCTCTAAGATCCTAGGTGCCAAAACTGTGATGAAGTACGTGCACGATTAGTCTTACTGACCCGGGTCTGTTCTGTATAAGCTGGTGACTGTGGATGGAAACAGGGTTTCTCCAACAAGTGTGCAGTACCGCAGTGTCTGTGGCTTTACTCCTCAGCTCCCATATGAGTTCCAGGCAGCAGTTCCCTTTCCTCTGAACAAGATCAGGGTAATAGACATGATCAGCTCCCCTTGGCTGCAGCTCTGGTCCCTGGAGGATGCTCTCACACTTGGATGTCGAGGAATTCTCCTCACGCAGCTCTTGGATGCCTCTTCCAAGCTCACCCTAAGATGGCTGCTGCTGCCTTCCTCCCCAAGCTTTGTAACTCCACCCACTGGGAGTTTTCAACATCAGATGAATCTAGAAAGGCAGACCTTTTTAGCTATGCTTAGTAAACAGCGGCCTCTTGTGGCCAAACAGTAGAATGTCAATCCAAATCATTTAACTTCATTTACACGAATACAATGTTCACAAAATGAGTGCTGTTTCCCCATCTCACAATATCATATTTTAAATATAGTAAGAACATGTCCAGTAGTTTACTGTAGTAGTGTTTTTCTTTATATCATTCTATGATAGATGTTTGTGTGACGTGTGCATAAGTAGAGAATATTAGAGAATCTTTCACCCACTGTTTGCATAGATATATAGCTGTGGTTCACCTGACTAAAATGCTGTTTTTCTTTTGTTGATCTGATGCTTCGTTCCCGAGTTACGATTCTTTTTCTTAATATGTATATGAGCCATTTGGTGCAATAAGGGCATCACAATTGCTCTTATTGCACCCAAGTGCAGTGCGGAGAGTAGTCCCGGTATGTAGAATGCAAGTGGTATACTGTGGCCTAATGTTTGTGTAACTGTTCTCCTACCTTCAGGCTGTCACTTCCTTGGGGTCAGTCTCCATTGCAGAGATTGAGTTGGAACAAGGAACAAAATGAAGCCCAGACTTTGTGAAGTTTAACTTTTCTTTACTTGGAATAGACTTGCAGTAACAGCACGGTACTTGATATTTCTCATTCTTGGTTCTAGCAGTATGCACGACTCTGGCAGTTGGCCTTGACTGTTTATTCTGTAATACTATCTTTAGATTCAAGTTTTGGTTACTGTCTCAAACAGAGTGGGGTGTCTTGGGCCCATTGTCCGCCTCTAAGATATAAAGTCCTATTAATATTAAGAGTGTACTGCTCTACAAGCTGCTTTTCCAAAGCTCCTGCTGCCAGAGGAGAAAATGCTTCCCTCACTGCGCCTTGTCTTGTCTCTTTGGACTCTCTCACTAAACTCCTCTAACTACCTGAAAACCTCTCCTTTGGTGGGAAACGGAAAAAAACACTTCTGCTCAAAGGGGACCATGATGAAATGGTTAGTTCCATTCTTTCTAAAGGAATCTGCCAGAACATATGCCACCTGCTGGAGTACCAGTCACATCACATGTAAACACAGTTACAGTACATAACAATATTAAGGCACTAAATGAGAAGACCTTGCAATAAATATATTGATGGGATAGATTGCTAGATATAGGAACCCATAGCCAGGTGAAAAAATGGAAGTGCCCCACTGCGGGCTACTACATAACGTCTTTGTTTATCTAAACAGATGTTAAAGGGGTTGTCCATTTGTTTAAAAGGCCCAGGATGCCATAAAAAAAAAAGAAAGTGAAATTCACCTTCACCGATTCCCAACGATCATATTTCGATTCACTGGGGATTCATGTACTGGCTTGGTAGTTAGCTGTCCTGACTTTCTCACCAAATATCACAGAGGTGTCTATCGTATACTTCATAATAGATAGCTTTGACTATATCTCATAGTTTATGGCATAAATAATTGTCCAGCTCAGCCCAACACCGCAGCACATAATTCTATTAAAATGAAATGATACAACATTTTTCTCTCCCTGTCTGAACCTTAATAAATAGATGTAAATTGATGGCAGTATCAAATTTTTTATGCTAATAAAAAGTTTTGGGTCTGAAAAAGTATTTTCTGAACTAGACCATCAAGTGCGGATTCATCATGTTGTATATCATCTGCGAGCCATCACTTTGATGATGTATAATGCTGGGTGTCAAGACTTAGATGACAGATTTCTCATTGCACCATTACCTTGCTGATATGTTCCTGTCTGAGAAAGTCTGCTTGTAAAATATCTTATTAGGATAAGTTGCCTTGTATGATTAATTATGTGAGCAATGGTGCATTGTGCTTCAAATCTCCATAAAAAGGAACAATTTCATACAGTACAAAATAATGTCTTACCATTTTGGTATTAATTTATATCTGTAAGTGTGCGTCCCTAAAGAGTAGCAGGCTGTTAGAAGTTTGCCTTTAAGAATTTAGCAGTACAACACAAAGAACATATAAGTGCTAAAGCCAACTATAAATCTGTTTTTAGTGAAGTGTTTGGTAAAATTGAAATGGATTTAATATAGCATGATCACTTACTTGAGGTAATTTCAAATTTCAGGCATCCTATAAGAAACAGTTATGGGATTTGTCTGTATGCCCTTTGACAGTGACTTTAGCTATTGAAACTTATCAGAGCCCCATAAACCTGGAATTTGTAGCGGGTATGGGACAATGTTCTTTTGGGACCAGGGCGCTTCAAAATCACCTTGTCTCTGCCTCCCCTCTCGCTCCTATACTTCTATGCGCTTATCTTTGAGCACCACTCTTAAATGGAAAGTGTTATCAGAAAATAGCCTATTATTTAATTTAAGGAGGGCATTTACTAAACTATTTAAACCAGTTTTGTGGAGTAAATAGGTCGCAAAGTTTGTGCTGTAAAATTTGGGACTTTTCCCTATCCATCCAACTTTTACAAAGTGGTGAGAAAAGGGGGCATAGCGGGGAAGCGAGCAGGCCAGCAGACCCCGCTTATTTTTGGCTTGGAAAATGTCTGAAATCTATGCCAGCAAGATGGCTGTCACACTGCCTGCCAGACGAAGCGCCAAACTTATGTAGAGCCCTACGCATCTACATAACTTTGGCACTTTCTCCAGCATCATAGAGGGACTTAAATCCATATATCTAGCTTGAGAAAGGCCTCATTGAGCAGGCCGAAACGTCGCTTTAATAAATTTGGGGTCCTCACCCGTTCACGTTATACTGGAAGTGCTGCCTCATCATTCGTTTGACATATTTCGTGGAGGAAGAGCCGGCCTCTGTGGGGATTTTGCACCTGGTACACCACATCTGACTGTGCTGCTGCACTATTTGTGTTTTCTATATATATATATATATATATTTATATATATATATATATATATATATATATATATATACACTCACCTAAAGAATTATTAGGATCACCTGTTCTATTTCTCATTAATGCAATTATCTAGTCAACCAATCACATGGCAGTTGCTTCAATGCATTTAGGGGGGTGGTCCTGGTCAAGACAATCTCCTGAACTCCAAACTGAATGTCAGAATGGGAAAGAAAGGTGATTTAAGCAATTTTGAGCGTGGCATGGTTGTTGGTGCCAGACGGGCCGGTCTGAGTATTTCACAATCTGCTCAGTTACTGGGATTTTCACGCACAACCATTTCTAGGGTTTACAAAGAATGGTGTGAAAAGGGAAAAACATCCAGTATGCGGCAGTCCTGTGGGCAAAAATGCCTTGTGGATCCTAGAGGTCAGAGGAGAATGGGCCGACTGATTCAAGCTGATAGAAGAGCAACGTTGACTGAAATAACCATTCATTACAACCGAGGTATGCAGCAAAGCATTTGTGAAGCCACAACACGCACAACCTTGAGGCGGATAGGCTACAACAGCAGAAGACCCCACCGGGTACCACTCATCTCCACTACAAATAGGAAAAAGAGGCTACAATTTGCACGAGTTCACCAAAATTGGACTGTTGAAGACTGGAAAAATATTGCCTGGTCTGATGAGTCTCGATTTCTGTTGAGACATTCAAATGGTAGAGTCTGAATTTGGCGTAAACAGAATGAGAACATGTATCCATCCTCTGATGGCTACTTCCAGCAGGATAATGCACCATGTCACAAAGCTCAAATCATTTCAAATTGGTTTCTTGAACATGACAATGAGTTCACTGTACTAAAATGGCCCCCACGGTCACCAGATCTCAACCCAATAGAGCATCTTTGGGATGTAGTGGAACGGGAGCTTCGTGCCCTGGATGTGCATCCCTCAAATCTCCATCAACTGCAAGATGCTATCCTATCAATATGGGCCAACATTTCTAAAGAATGCTATCCGCACCTTGTTCAATCAATGCCACGTAGAATTAAGGCAGTTCTGAAGGCAAAAGGGGGTCCAACACCGTATTAGTATGGTGTTCCTAATAATTCTTTAGGTGAGTGTAGTAATAAATATATAATATATTAAATCTATTAAGAATTTTAGGTGTCATTGTTTTCATGTCACTTTCCATTTTTAAAGAAGGTTGCTGGTACTTTTATATTAATGGCCTATCCTAAGTATATATACAGTGGGGGAAATAATTATTTGACCCCTCACTGATTTTGTAAGTTTGTCCAATGACAAAGAAATGAAAAGTCTCAGAACAGTATCATTTCAATGGTAGGTTTATTGTAACAGTGGCAGATAGCACATCAAAAGGAAAATCGAAAAAATAACTTTAAATAAAAGATAGCAACTGATTTGCATTTCATTGAGTGAAATAAGTATTTGAACCCCTACCAACCATTAAGAGTTCTGGCTCCCACAGAGTGGTTAGACACTTCTACTCAATTAGTTACCCTCATTAAGGACACCTGTCTTAACTAGTCACCTGTATAAAAGACACCTGTCCACAGAATCAATCAATCAAGCAGACTCCAAACTCTCCAACATGGGAAAGACCAAAGAGCTGTCCAAGGATGTCAGAGACAAAATTGTAGACCTGCACAAGGCTGGAATGGGCTACAAAACCATTAGCAAGAAGCTGGGAGAGAAGGTGACAACTGTTGGTGCGATTGTTCGAAAATGGAAGGAGCACAAAATGACCATCAATCGACCTCGCTCTGGGGCTCCACGCAAGATCTCACCTCGTGGGGTGTCAATGGTTCTGAGAAAGGTGAAAAAGCATCCTAGAACTACACGGGAGGAGTTAGTTAATGACCTCAAATTAGCAGGGACCACAGTCACCAAGAAAACCATTGGAAACACATTACACCGCAATGGATTAAAATCCTGCAGGGCTCGCAAGGTCCCCCTGCTCAGGAAGGCACATGTGCAGGCCCGTCTGAAGTTTGCCAATGAACACCTGAATGATTCAGAGAGTGACTGGGAGAAGGTGCTGTGGTCTGATGAGACCAAAATAGAGCTCTTTGGCATTAACTCAACTCGCTGTGTTTGGAGGAAGAAAAATGCTGCCTATGACCCCCAAAACACCGTCCCCACCGTCAAGCATGGGGGTGGAAACATTTTGCTTTGGGGGTGTTTTTCTGCTAAGGGCACAGGACAACTTATTCGCATAAACGGGAAAATGGACGGAGCCATGTATCGTGAAATCCTGAGCGACAACCTCCTTCCCTCTGCCAGGAAACTGAAAATGGGTCGTGGATGGGTGTTCCAGCACGACAATGACCCAAAACATACAGCAAAGGCAACAAAGGAGTGGCTCAAGAAGAAGCACATTAAGGTCATGGAGTGGCCTTGTCAGTCTCCGGACCTTAATCCAATCGAAAACCTATGGAGGGAGCTCAAGCTCAGAGTTGCACAGAGACAGCCTCGAAACCTTAGGGATTTAGAGATGATCTGCAAAGAGGAGTGGACCAACATTCCTCCTAAAATGTGCGCAAACTTGGTCATCAATTACAAGAAACGTTTGACCTCTGTGCTTGCAAACAAGGGTTTTTCCACCAAGTATTAAGTCTTTTTTTGTTAGAGGGTTCAAATACTTATTTCACTCAATGAAATGCAAATCAGTTGCTATCTTTTATTTAAAGTTATTTTTTCGATTTTCCTTTTGATGTGCTATCTGCCACTGTTACAATAAACCTACCATTGAAATGATACTGTTCTGAGACTTTTCATTTCTTTGTCATTGGACAAACTTACAAAATCAGTGAGGGGTCAAATAATTATTTCCCCCACTGTATTTTGTGCTGCTGGCAGTATTTTGTGATGCACTGTGGTATTTGGCTCTGTTGGGGTGGTATAATGTGCCACAATATGGTATTGCTGGCCCTGCCTTCCATCAATTTGGACAGACTACAAAATGGGGCCCCTTATAGTATTTTTTCCAGGGCCACTGTTCCCAGTCCACCCCTGGCTACATCCATTGTGTAGTAGACTAAGCTGTTTTTTGTAGCGCTGCTCCTTTTCGCAGGTGCTGCAGAACAGCTGAACAGCAGGGGTGGCAGGTTTCGAACCCCCACAGATCAGGGATTGAAGGCTTATCTTGAGGATTAATGCAAAACAAAGTAAAAAAAAAACCCACTGGCCAACAAGGCTAATAATAGGGACCACTTCTTGGCCTGTACAGATCAGGTTTTAGCACACATTTCATTATTATTAAAGGCAGGATCACAATGACATATAATACCTCTGTATAGATAACACAGGATCCTTCATTCAAAATAGGTGATGGTCACAGCATATTTGCTCCCCTCCCTGTACAATGACCTTGGCACAGGTCATACAGCATTTTTTTTTTCAAAACTCTCCCACATATGTCAATGAAAATATCCTGTCTATTGTGCCTATGATGCATGCAGCTGATGTAAACCATATCTCTAAATGCTGTTAACTGCAGCTCAGGGAAGTTGGCCAGCCACCTAATCCTGTACAGTAATTACTGTAAAATTAAAAGAAAAAAATAGAAAACAGGAAAATGTTATCTGCTTTTAAGTAGTAAAAATATATAGGTGATACATCTGCTTACCTCTGTGAATCAGCGCTGCACTACTGAGTAATCTGGTGCTATTTTTTGGAGAGAGGGGAGAAAGTTGCTGCCAGACCCCTCTGGTAGTGGTTTATCTCCCTGCTGACAAAAGGATCTGGCAATTTAATTCTGCGTGCCTGGTCCTTATTTCCCCTAACATCAGCCCTCATGGAATAGTCCGGAGGCCACCATACACATTAGATGCTCTATTGAAACCACCAAATCATGTACGGCAATCTTCAGTCTCATCTCCCCATTGAAATAAGCATGCACGCTTGGCTTTGCATGCATGTTTACATTGAATGTCTGCCCTTGAATACATTTTTTTTTTATCTGCTCAGTTTCAAAATTCTGGGCTAATTATTTTTTGCATATATTTTTACAGTGGATGGAGGGGATATTTGGATACAGAGCTCCAGATCCCCTGTAAAGGCAGAATTAAAACATAACATTATGGCTGCCACCACTAGAGGGGGCTTGGTAGCCTACTGCATACTGTGTCACCACTACTGTGTCACCACTTCTGAAGAAAAAAAACCTCTCAGGCTATGAGCTGAGCGCTGCGATTGGCCAGCGCTCCAGCCTGGAAGAAGGAGATGCCGGCAGGCTCCACCCAGTTGAGCCGAACATATGAAGATACCGGAGCCTATACCGGGAGAACGGAGCGGCGCCCAGGGATAATAGTAAGTGCAGGGAGATCCCTGGGCGCCGCTCTCCATGTCTGTATGCTTAGTTTAGATTTTTTATTCTAGTGAAAGGTCCTCTAAGAAAAAAAACACAACAATCTTTTTTTTAAAGGATCACACACACAAAAAACTTTATTTATTATTCATTTATTTATGACTTCATATGTAAATGAGCCATGGCCCCCATTATGATTCTAATGATGACATCACAATTAAGGCCTCAACATGACAGCGGCCATTTTGAATGTAATGAGGTACAGACTACAGATAATGCGTTAGCACTTTGTCCTTGCAGTACCCCAGAGCAGGGGGTATCAGCAAATGGTTTGTTCTTTAATATTATTTAATGTTATGATAAGTATTGTTTGCCATGTATGGGACCCAGCATAGCGATGATTGGATAGCAAAGCCAAGGGTTAATAATCCTGGCTCAGTCCTTTGCAGGAGGCTTGATAGGTAACCAAGATCCGCCCCAATTCAATTAGGGGGTGATTAGTGAGAGTTGAGAGAGGAAGAAATTTGTGCCTGACGCTCCCTCCTCTCAGGCCCAAGAAACCTACTGAGACTAACAGATCTCTGCAAGATCCACGTAAAGAGAGAAAGACACAGAGAGAAGGAGAGAAAAGTAGAATTTAGAATCTGGAAGGCCAAGCACAGGAGTCAGTAATCTATAACTACAGCCATTCAGACTTTGCTGCAGTGAGGGACATTGTTAAGACACCCTTCACAGCTGGACACACCCTGGCATAGACATGCTATCAAACCCCTGTTTCCTGCAATGGACATTATAGCCATTACTACCAAGGTACTGTTGCCTGCCATAGATTCCACTGAGAGAGACTAGCAAGAAAGTGCACAAAGAGGTCCATAACGCCTATCCTTGCCTAAATGCACACACTGCTATCTGAGAGAGAATTGCACTGTGTGTAGCTGTAACTATGTTTTGCTATAATTAATTCCCATTTTGCTGTATAGTAAAGAGAGACATTTATTTTTCTACCATCTAACCTCTTTTTCTGACTCCTACACCATACACTGGCCATTGCACTCGACACACCCTGCCTTTAACTCATCCAGACACATAAGATCACAGACATAGGTTCGCCAGATTCTTATACTATGTCTTTTAGTGTCCCTCAGTATTTATAATGCCCCCTGTATGCCCCCAGTATAAATACTAGGAGCACTACAAGAGACAGTAAAACTATTGGGGCACTAAAGGGGCATTATATAAATTGGGGGCAATACCAAGAGACAGTGTAACTATTGGGGGCCTTATATGGCGCACTATAAATACTGAGGGTACCATTACTAACGAGTGTGCTCTGGGAGAAGATTAGAAATACAGTTCTGCAGATAATATCATATATGATAGGATTAGATACATTAGCTCAGCAGGCAGTATCACACATGATGGGATTAGATACACAGTGCACCTGCTTGGCAATTTTTAGAATTCTGATACCACTTCAGGACTTGTCCGACAAGTGGTACTCACACCTATCTGACATTTATGCCATATTCTAGCGGCATGCCATAAATGTCCCAGATGGGAATATGCCTTTAATTAATTTCCTCTTTGGAGTTCATTGGTTACCCGTCCTTTAAGGGTTCATCACTGTATCTGTTCAGTACACCCCTAGGATATCAATAGAGAACAGGGGCGCAGGAGAAATGGCACAATTTAATATTTAAGAAAAAAAACACAACAATCTTTTTTTTAAAGAATCACACACACAAACTTTATTTATTATAAAATGGTCTTGGATTTCTATGGCTATGGCCCTTTAAGTGAGATGCAGGCTTCGCTTTCTCCTGGGATTCTTCCATTGAAGGCCAGAACAAGTACAGGCGATAGTAGATTGGGTTGCTGACAGTGCCTCCAGTTCCTTCGCATTGTCTCTCACACAGTCTCCTGCTAAAAGATCAGAGTTGGCACCTGCAGCCGATGTCCATCAGTCTTTCACCTCACCCCCTTGCAAATCAGCCAAGCAGTCTGAGCCCCAAGTCATGCAGCAGTCTCTTCTGCTTTTTGATGACTCTGTTAGCAGGGTTTCCCAGGGCCATCCACCTATCCCTGGCAGGTGCCAACTGCTGGGGCTTTCGAAAGAGTACAGACTGACAAGGAGGGCAGGGGTGAAGACTGGGTGGAAGATGATGTGGAGGACGATGAGGTCCCTGACCCCACATGGAATCAAGGTCATGTGAGTGACCTGTGTAGTTTGGAGGAAGAGGCAGTGGTCGCACAGAACCACCAGAACAGCAGAAGAGGGAGAATGGTGCAAAAGCGGAGTGGCTGTCCTCTAGACAGTATGCCTGCAACTGCCCACCGCAGCAAGGGACTGAACAAACCAAAGCCAGCTCCAAGGAGTTCCCTGGCGTGGCAGTTCTTCAGACAATGTGCTGACGACAAGACACGAGTGAAGCGAGGCATAAACGTTCTCAACCTAAGCACAACCTGCATGACCAGGCATTTAAGTGCAAAGCACAAGCTGCAGTGGAGTAGACACCTCAAAAACCAAGAAAGGTCTCTGGCTCCTCCTGCTTCCTATTCTGCTGCAGTCTCGGCCTTTTCATCCACCTCTGGAGTGACAGTGCCACCTGCCACCTCGCAACAGAGGATCTGCCAGCAACACCACCACCTGGGTCACCAAGCATCTCCACAATGTCCCATAAAAGCATTCAGCTCTCCATCTCCCAAACACTGGAGCGGAAGAGGAAGTACCCCCCTACCCATCCGCGATCCCTGGCCCTGAATGCCAGCATTTAAAAATTACTGTCCTTTAAAATGCTGTCATTCCGTCTGGTGGAGACGGACAGTTTTAAAAGCCTTATGGCGGTGGATGTCCCACAGTACGTCGTGCCCAGCCGTCACTACTTTTCCAGGCGAGCCATCCCTTCCCTGCACAACCAAGTGGGGGACAAAATCAGGTGTGCACTGTGCAACGCCATCTGTGGCAAGGTGCACCTCACTACGGATACGTGGACCAGTAAGAACGGTCAGGGACGTTATATCTCCATAACAGCACACTGGGTGAATGCAGTGGCGGCTGGGCCTGAGGCGGATAGCAGTTTGTCGCATGTCCTTCCACCACCGAGGATTGCAGGGAGCTTCAGTTTGCCTCCTGTTGCTTCCTCCTCCTACTCCGCTTCCTCATCCTCTACCAGCTCCTCATCCGGTAAGCGTAGCACCTTCACCACCAACTTCAGCACAGCCAAGGGTAAACAACAGCAGGCAGTTTTAAAACGTATCTGTTTGGGGGACAAGCCCCACACCGCGCAGGAGCTGTGGACGGGCCTTGAACAACAGACCAATGAGTGGTTGGTGCCAGTGAGCCTCAAGCCCGGCCTGGAAGTGTGCGATAATGTACGAAATCTCGTAGCAGCTCTGGGACTAGCCGGTTTGATGCACATCCCTTGCCTGGAGCATATGCTGAATTTGGTGGTGCAGAGATTCCTTAAAAATTACCCCGATATGTCAGAGCTGCTGCATAAAGTGGAGGCCGTCTGTGCGCGCTTTCGGCGTTCTCACCCTGCTACTGCTCGTCTGTCAGCGCTGCAGCGCAACTTAGGACTTCCCGCTCACCGCCTCATATGCGACGTGCCCACAAGGTGGAACTCCACCTTGCACATGCTGGCCAGACTGTGCGAGCAGCAACAGGTGATAGTGGAGTTTCAGCTGCAGCACGCACGGGTGAGTCGGTCTGCGGAACAGCACCACTTCACCACCAATGACTGGGCCTCCATGCGAGACCTGTGTTCCTTGTTGCGCTGTTTCGAGTACTCCACCAAGATGGCCAGTGCTGATAACGTCATTTTCAGCATTGCTATCCCACTTCTATGCCTCCTTGAAAAATTGCTTCTGGCGATGATGGAAGAGGATGTGGCACAGTAGGAGGAGGAGGAAAAGGGATCATTTCGTAGGGTTTCCGGCCAGTTATTCACAAGTGGCTCTGAGGGTGGGTTCCTGCACCCACAAATGCCAGGTACACAATTGTCCAGCCAGGGCACAGTTCTGGAGGATGAGGAGGAGGAGATGGAGGAGGAGGAACCTTGTTCACAGCAGGGTGGCACCCAGACCAGCTCATGGCCATTACTGGTGCGTGGCTGGGGGATACATAGGACACGGACGATACACCTCCCACAGAGGACAGCTTTTTGTTGCCTCTGGGCAGCCTGGCACACATAAGCAATTACATGATGCAGTGTCTCCGCAACGACCGCCGAGTTGCTCACAATCTAACTTGTGCTGATTACTGGCTGGCCACGCTGCTGGATCCCCGTTACAAGGACAACATACCATCCTTAATTCCCTCACTGGAGCGTGATCGTAAGATGCGCGAGTACAAGCGCACGCTGGTAGACGCGCTGCTGGTGGCATTCCTACCTGACAGCGGGGACACAGTGGAAGCACAAGGCGAAGGCAGAGGAAGAGGTCGCCAATGCAGCTGGGGCACTGCCAGCACCTCAGAAGGCAGGATTAGCATGGCCAAAATGTGGAAAAGCTTTGTCAGCACGCCACAACAACCAGCACCACCAGCTGATATGGAACGTCTTAGTAGGAAGCAGCATTTCACCAACATGGTGGAGCAGTAGGTGTGCACACGCCTACACGTACTGAATGACGTGTCTGCCCCTTTCAACTTTTGGGTCTCCATATTGGGCACATGGCCTGAGCTTGCCCTTTACGCCTTGGAGGTTCTGGCCTGCCCTGCAGCCAGTGTATTATCTGAATGTGTGTTTAGCACGGCAGGGGCGTTATCACAGACAAGCGCAGCCGCCTGTCCACAGCCAATGTGGGCAAACTCACGTTCATTAAAATGAACCAGGCATGGATCCCACAGGCCTTCTCCGTACCTTGTGCAGAATAGACATGTATACCGGCCTTAACCAGCCATTGTTATACTACAGCGCAATTGCTGATTCTTGTATTTCGGATATTTCACACTCTTTCGGAGTGTACCCTAATTAAAAAAAAAATAATTAAAACCAAAAACTAGTGTTGGCTACCTCGTCCTCCTCCAACGCTGCTTCCACATACACCGCTACGTCCACCTCCTCCTCAAACTCCTACTCCATATGGACCTCCACCTCATAAATAAATTATTTTATTTTTTTATTTGTACATATTTAATTTTATGTCATTTCACTACTTTGTTTGTTTTGGGTGTGATATACCACTGCTATACCTAGTAGACAGGTTAAAAAAATTCACTAATTTGCCTGTTACATTTTCGGGTGAAATTCACAAATTTTTGGGTGTGATATACCACTGCTATACCTAGTAGAAAGGTTAAAAAAATTCACTAATTTGCCTGTTACATTTTCGGGTGAAATTCACCAATTTTTGGGTGTACTATATCCCTCCTCTACCTAGTTGACAGCTTAATAAATTTCACTAATTTTTCTTTTACATTTTCGGGTGACATTAAACAATTTTTTTCTGTCATAGACCCCTGGTCTACCAAGTAGACAGGTTAATAAATTTCACACATTTTTCTGTTACATTCTTGGGTTCATATTTTACAATTTTGGACATGAATAAACCCCTGCTCTGCATAGGTGACAGGAAATAAAATTTCAGAAATTCTTCTTTAATTGATGCGCGCCTTCTTTAATTGATTCAATGCTTAAACTTAAAAAAGTTGTCAGACATTTGCCCTTCAATAATTTGTCCCACATTTGCGCTTCAATAATTTGTCCCACATTTGCGCTTCAATAACTTTTCCCACATTTTGGCTTCAATAATTTGTCCCACATTTGCGCCTCAATAATTTGTCCCACATTTGCGCTTCAATAATTTGTCCCACATTTGCGCTTCAATAACTTTTCCCATATTTCCGCTCGATCAAAATAAAGTTTCATCCATTTATCTCCCTTGGATGTGGTCTCTCTTTCTCACACTCCCTCTCCGGCGTGGAACCCTGATTCGCCGATAACCGTGATCAACATGGTAGGCTCAGAAAAGAACATCAAAAGTTGATAGAGAAGATATCCAAATGGATGGTGGATGTCACGGGGGCACCTCTGCATGGGTGACAGGAACATAAATTTAAAAAAATCGTCTGCTACATTGTCAGGTGACATTTTACAAATTTTGCTGGATAGAAACCCCTGCTCTGCATAGGTGACAGGGAATAAAATTTCAGAAATTCTTCTTTAATTGATGCGCGCCATCTCCTTTCATTCAATGCTTAAACTTTAACAAGTTGTCCCACATTTGAGTTCAATAATTTGTCCCACATTTGCGCTGTAATAATTTTCCCACATTTGCACTTCAATAACTTGTCCCACTTTTGCGCTTTAATAATTTGTTCCACATTTGCGCTTCAATAATTTGTCCCACATTTGCGCTTCAATAACTTTTCCCATATTTCCGCTCAATCAAAATGAAAATTTCATCCATTTATCTCCCTTTGATTTGGTCTCTCTTTCTCACGCTCCCTCTCCGGCGTGGAACCCTGATTCACCGATAACCGTGATCAACATGGTAGGCTCAGAAAAGAACATCGAAAGTTGATAGAGAAGATATCCAAATGGATGGTGGACGTCACAGGGACGTGCAATCAGGCAGAAGTTATCTAGAGTCAACAAAGCGGCAACAAGGCCTCTCCTGGTTAACGTTTCCAAATCCAAAATACCACAGTGACATTCCCTATAATTGTTCATTAATCATTCCAATAACAGGGCATCTTAAGAGTCTTGTATTGTTATTTATCGTCACTACCTCCCAGAGTCGGGAGTGGGTAATTGCCGCGCGCTCCCTCCTTAACTTGGAAGTGCAGATATCAAATTGGATCGTGAACATCACGGGGACGTGCAACATGGTGGGGCAGTATGTGTGCACACGCCTACACGAACTGACTGATGGGTCAGCCCCTGCAACTTCTGGGTCTCCAAATTGGGCACATGGCCTGAGCTTTCCCTTTACGCCTTGGAGGTGCTGGCCTGCCCTGCAGCCAGTGTATTGTCTGAACGTGTGTTTAGCACGACTGGAGGGGGTTATCACAGGTTATATTTCCCAATGTTTTAGGGTGTACCCTAATTTAAAAAAATAAAAATAAATTTAAAACCAAAAAGCAGTGTAGGCTGCCTCCTCCTCTTCCACCGCCGCTACCACCTACACTGCCACATCCACCGCCTCCTCAACCTCCTACTCCATATGGACCTCTTCCTCCTATATCAAGATTATTATTTTTTATTTTTATGTATTTTATGTTATTTAAAGTCATTTCCCTATCCACATTTGTTTGCAGAGCACTTGCCGTGCTGTTAGCCACATTTTGATGCCATTTGCAGCCCTCTAGCCCTTTCCATGACATTTTTACAGCCATTTTAGTGCTCAAAAGTTCGGGTCCCCACTGACTTCAATGGGGTTCGGGGTCACGTTCGGGTCCCGAACTTGAACTTTTTTGTGAAGTTCGGCTGAACCCGTCGAACCCGAACATCCAGGTGTCCGCTCAACTCTATTTGTTATGTCTAAAAGCCATTAAAGGCAGCGATTACCCTTTTTTTTAAAATTAATTTTAATTCAAAATACAAAACAGTTATTAGGCACAAATTGATCAATGCAGCCATTAAACATCAATTATTTACTTGTGAAAATATAATTATTTATGATTCAGTGTGTCAGAAAAAAAAGCAGGAAATCATATATCCACATTTATTAGACCATTAGATAAAAACTAACTGAAAAAAATGGCGTGGTGTTAAACAGGCAGGAAGTGCTTAAACCCATATGCAGTTGTGCATATATATACATGGGAGCAAATCCTGCACCTACACAAGATAGCAATTATGTGGATGTGATAACCAATATAACAATATAATAATAGCAAAGACAGGTGCACTCTGCGGTCTTACTAAACCCTCAAACTGATGTTAAAATTTAGAGATTAGCCAACATATCCTACTGTGGAGGATATGTCTGAGCCCGAGCACTGCGCCAAGGTTTCTCAAGTAGCTCGGGTCCTAACACTCACCTACCTGAGCCGTATGGGCAATACCAGGGGCCAATGGATGAATTACAGGAGCGTGAGGTCCAACTCACAGACAACTCACCAGTTACCTCCAGCATGTAACCATGCTAGCAATGGGAGGAGGGACTGGCTAATATGGCCTTGGCCTCGCAGGTGCACCTAAATGTAGCCTGTGGATTGAAAACAGGCACATTTAAATTGGAGTTTATACACATCCAGGCATCTCTATATACAAACAAACTGAAAAAAATGGTGTGGTGTTAAACAGGCAGGAAGTGCTCAAACCCATATGCAGTTGTGCATATATATACAGGGGAGCAAATCCTGCATTTCTGGCCCGTTGGTAATGGCGATCCCCAGCAAAAACATAAATGCAAAGTATAAAGAGTGTCAAAGTAAACTCTCCATTAAAAGTATCCTGTCTGACCCAGGAAGAAGTACAGCGGCGTCTTAAAAAGATTAAAATAGACAAATCACCAGGTCCAAATGGAATACACCCCCGTATCTTAAGAGAATGAAGTAATGTAATAGACAGACCTTTATTATTAATTAGGGATGTCCCGATACCGATACGAGTATCGGTATCGGGACCGATACCGGACATTTGCACGAGTACATGTACTCGTGCAAATGTCCCCGATACCACTGCCGATACCTGTGCGCCGCTTCTATGTGTCTGTGTCCGTCCGCGGCCCCTGCATCTCGCACAGCTAACAGCTTCAGAGGCAGCAGCAGGCAGTGTAATAGGAGCCTACAGTGGAAGCTAGCCCCGCCCTCCAACCAATCAGAGGCAACCAGCACTGACTCACAGCACAGGGGGAGTCATGCAGGGACTCAGAGAATCGTCTGAGAGTTTATTAGTTATGAGTCACAGACTGTGTCACCGAGCCCCTGCCAGGCCTCCTGCTCTGCGGCTCCCTGTAAGTCCGTCCGGGGGGAAGGGGGGGCATTATTAGCATAGCATGTAGTGGAGCTGTGTGTGTACAGGGTGCATGTAGCAGAGCAGGAAGTCTGGTAGGGACTCGGTGACACAGTCTCTGACTCATTAGATTCTTTTAACTAATAAACTCTCAGACGATTCTCTGAGTCCCTGCAATAACTATACATTGTAATTACAGCACAGTCTGCTCCACTGCATTCACTGCAGCAGAGCTGTGTTTGCCAGGAGCGAGTCCCTCCAAAGGTGATAGTGTCTGTCCTCTATGGCCCTGGTCCTTCCCTTCCTGCCTGCAAGCTGCACATTGATCTCTAAAAGCAGGCATTAGGGCAAGAAGAAATATACATTACTGTATGATGGCCACAAGACTATTATACTGAGGAGGGGGGCTTCAAAAATTGTTGTCCTGACTCCTTACAGTAGAGTCTCCTTGTGGCTGCCCCCATACAGTGTAACGTCTCCTTGTGGCCGCCTCATACAGTATAACATCTCCTTGTGGCTGCCCCCATACAGTATAACGTCTCCTTGTGGCTGCCCACATACAGTATAACGTCTCCTTGTGGCCGCCTCATACAGTATAACGTCTCCTTGTGGCTGCCCCCATACAGTATAACGTCTCCTTGTGGCTGCTTCCATACAGTATAACGTCTCCTTGTGGCTGCCCCCATACAGTATAACGTCTCCTTGTGGCTGCCCCCATACAGTATAACGTCTCCTTGTGGCCGCCTCATACAGTATAACGTCTCCTTGTGGCTGCCCCCATACAGTATAACGTCTCCTTGTGGCTGCCCCCATACAGTATAACGTCTCCTTGTGGCTGCCCCCATACAGTATAACGTCTCCTTGTGGCTGCCCCCATACAGTATAACGTCTCCTTGTGGCTGCCCCCATACAGTATAACGTCTCCTTGTGGCTGCCCCCATACAGTATAACGTCTTCTTGTGGCTGCCCCCATACAGTATATAACGTCTCCTTGTGGCTGCCCCCATACAGTATATAACGTCTCCTTGTGGCTGCCCCCATACAGTATAACGTCTCCTTGTGGCTGCCCCCATACAGTGCAACGTCTCCTTGTGGCTGCCCCCATACAGTATAATGTCTCCTTGTGGCTGCCCCCATACAGTATAATGTCTCCTTGTGGCTGCCCCCATACAGTATATAACGTCTCCTTGTGGCTGACCCCATACAGTATATAACGTCTCCTTGTGGCTGCCCCCATACAGTATATAACGTCTCCTTGTGGCTGCCCCCATACAGTATATAATGTCTCCTTGTGGCTGACCCCATACAGTATATAACGTCTCCTTGTGGCTGACCCCATACAGTATATAACGTCTCCTTGTGGCTGACCCCATACAGTATATAACGTCTCCTTGTGGCTGCCCCCATACAGTATATAACGTCTCCTTGTGGCTGCCCCCATACAGTATATAACGTCTCCTTGTGGCTGCCCCCATACAGTATATAACGTCTCCTTGTGGCTGCCCCCATATAGTATATAACGTCTCCTTGTGGCTGCCCCCATACAGTATATAACGTCTCCTTGTGGCTGCCCCCATACAGTATATAACGTCTCCTTGTGGCTGCCCCCATACAGTATATAACGTCTCCTTGTGGCTGCCCCCATACAGTATGTAACGTCTCCTTGTGGCTGCCCCCATACAGTATAATGTCTCCTTGTGGCTGCCCCCATACAGTATATAACGTCTCCTTGTGGCTGCCCCCATACAGTATATAACGTCTCCTTGTGGCTGCCCCCATACAGTATAATGTCTCCTTGTGGCTGCCCCCATACAGTATATAACGTCTCCTTGTGGCTGCCCCCATACAGTATATAACGTCTCCTTGTGGCTGCCCCCATACAGTATATAACGTCTCCTTGTGGCTGACCCCATACAGTATATAACGTCTCCTTGTGGCTGCCCCCATACAGTATAACGTCTCCTTGTGGCTGCCCCCATACAGTATAACGTCTCCTTGTGGCTGCCCCCATACAGTATAACGTCTCCTTGTGGCCCCCATACAGTATAACATCTCCTTGTGGCTGCCCCCATACAGTATAACGTCTCCTTGTGGCTGCCCTCATACAGTATAACGTCTCCTTGTGGCTGCCACCATACAGTATAACCTCTTCTTGTGGCTGCCCTCATACAGTATAACGTCTCCTTGTAGCTGCCCCCATACAGTATAACGTCTCCTTGGAATGTTATAGTTCTGTTTTTGGGCCTTTTGGTTGGTCAGTGGTCCGAAAATACATGTGTGTGTATTTTATTGTTAAAATTAGTATCGGTAATTGGTATCGGTGAGTACTTAAATAAAAGTATCGGTACTCGTACTCAGTCTTAAAAAAATTGTATCGGGACATCCCTATTATTAATAAACTTATTTCTGATATATAAGCACTCTATACTGACAGGGAGTGTTCCACAGGATTGACACTTAGCAAATGTGGTGCCAATATTCAAAAAAGGGTTAAAAACAGAGCCCAGAAACTATAAGTTTAACATCAGTTGTGGGTAAACTGTTTGAAGGTTTTCTAAGAGATGGTATTTTAGAATATCTCAATGAAAATAAGCAAATAACGCCATATCTTCATGGCTTCATTAGGGATCGGTCATGTCAAACTAATTTAATCAGTTCCTATGAGGAGGTAAGTTCTAGACTTGACCACCGCGAATCAATGGATGTCGTATATCTAGACTTCTCCAAAGCATTGACACTGTGCCACATAAAAGGTTAGTACCGTACATAAAATGAGAATGCTTGGACTGGGGGAAAATGTCTGTATTTTGGTAAGTAACTGGCTCAGTGATAGAAAACAGAGGTGTGTATTAATGGTACACACTCAGATTGGGTCACTGTCACTAGTGGGGTACCTCAGGGGTCAGTATTGGGCCCTTTTCTCTTTAACCACTTCCCATCTGGGCCCTTTGCCCCCTTCCTGACCAGGCCAAATTTTGCAAAACTGACATATCTCACTTTATGTGGTAATAACTTTGGAACGCCTTTATTTATCCAAGTCATTCAGAGATTGTTTTCTCGTGACACATTGTACTTCATGATAGTCATAAATTTGAGTCAAAATATTTCACCTTTATTTATGAAAAAATCCCAAATTTACCCAAAAATTTGAAAAATTCGCAATTTTCTAAATTTCAATTTCTCTGCTTTTAAAACAGAAAGTGATACCTCATAAAATATTTATTATTTAACATTCCCCATATGTCTACTTTATGTTGGCATCATTTTGGAAATGTCATTTTATTTTTTTAGGACGTTAGAAGGCTTAGAAGTTTAGAAGGAATTCTTCAAATTTTTAAGAAAATTGCCAAAATCCACTTTATAAGGACCAGTTCAGGTCTGAAGTCATGTTGTCATGTCAGTTGTGGGGCCTACATAGTGGATACCCCCATAAATGACCCCATTGTAGAAACTACACCCCTCAAGGTATTCAAAACCGATTTTACAAACTTTGTTAACCCTTTAGGCGTTCCACAAGAATTAAAGGAAAATGGAGATCAAATTTTTAAATTTCACTTTTTTGGCAGATTTTCCATTTGAATCAATTTTTTTCTTTAACACATCGATGGTTAACAGCCAAACAAAACTCAATATTTATTACCCAGATTCTGCGGTTTACAGAAACACCCCACATGTGGTCATAAACTGCTGTATGGGCACACGGCAGGGCGCAGAAGAAAAGGAACTCCACATGGTTTTTAGATGCCATGTCCCATTTGAAGCCCCCTGATGCACCCTTACAGTAGAAACTCCCAAGAAGTGACCCCATTTTGGAAACTAGGGGATAAGGTGCCAGTTTTATTAGTACTATTTTTGGGTACATATGATTTTTTGATCATTCATTATAACACTTTATGGGGCAAGGTGACCAAAAAATTGGTTGTTTTAGCACAGTTTCTATTTATTTATTTTTACAGCGTTCACCTGAGTGGTTCAGTCAAGTGACATTTTTATAGAGCAGATTGTTACGGACGTGGCGATACCTAATATGTATACTTTTTCTCATTTATTAAAGTTTTACACAATAATAGCATTTTTGAAACAAAAAAATTATGTTTTAATGTGTCCATGTTCTGAGAGCTATAGTTTTTTTATTTTTTGAGAGATTTTCTTATGTAGGGGCTCATTTTTTGCGGGATGAGGTGACGGTTTTATTGGTACTATTTTGTGGGACATACGCGTTTTTGATCACTTGGTGTTGCACCTTTTGTGATGCAAGGTGACAAAAATTGCTTGTTTTGACACAGTTTTTTTTTTTTTTTTTTTACGGTGTTCATCCGAGGGGTTAGGTCATGTGATATTTTTATAGAGCTGGTTTTTACGGACGCGGCAATACCTAATATGTATACTTTTTTTTATTTGTTTCACTTTAACACAATAATAGCATTTTTGTAACCAAAAAAATGATGTTTTAGTGTCTCCATGTTCTAAGAGCTCTAGTTTTTTTATTTTTTGAGAGATTTTCTTATGTAGGGGCTCATTTTTTGCGGGATGAGGTGACGGTTTTATTGGTACTATTTTGTGGGACATACGCGTTTTTGATCACTTGGTGTTGCACCTTTTGTGATGCAAGGTGACAAAAATTGCTTGTTTTGACACAGTTTTTTTTTTTTTTTTTTACGGTGTTCACCCGAGGGGTTAGGTCATGTGATATTTTTATAGAGCTGGTTTATACCGACGCGGCGATACCTAATATGTATACTTTTTTTATTTTTTCTATTTTTAACTCTTTTTTTTCATTCCTTACTTGGGGACTTTTTTTTTTTTTACATGTGAAACTTTTTTTAATTTTTTTATTTTCAACCTTTTATTTTTATTTTTTTTATTTTACACTTTTCGTCCCCCATAAGGTCATACAAGACCTCTGGGGCACATTTACTTCATTTTTTCTTTTTTTTTTCACAGTTGATTTCTCCTGTAACTGGGGCTGACATAGTAGCCCCAGTTACAGGACAAATGCACCCCTATAGAGGCTGTACAGCAGCAATCCAGCGCTGTACAGCCTCAGAGCAGGGCTGATCGAGGTCTCTGAGAGACCTCACACAGCCCCTGCACTCTCCGGTCACGGCGGTCACATGACCGCCGGGCCGGAACAGGAAGCGCACAGCGCTTCCTTCTCTGCAGACACAGCGCTCGGTGAGCGCTGTGTCTGCAGCGATCGTGAAGGCAGGGACACCTGGGAACTGTCCCTGCCTTGTCTTAGGGTTGCCCTGCTGTCACTGACAGCGGGCAACCCGATCAGCAGCTGCACGATTAGCGTGCAGCTGCTATTTCTGACAGGACGTTTTAAAACGTGCTGTCAGAAATATACGTCCACCCATAGGACGTTTATAGTCTATGGGCGGACGTGAGGCGGTTAATATCTTTTTTAATGATCTTGTAAAGGGGCTGCACAGTTCTGCAATTTTCGCAGATGACAATAAGGGTGGGTTTGCATTGGCATTACGGAATTCCGTTATAGGTTCCATTATAACTGAGTTATAATGGAATATAATTGAATTCTACGATGGAATGCAAAATGGAAGCCTTTAATAGGCCTTCCGTTTTGGTCCGTCCTAATACATGTCTATGGGGACACGTAACGGTTCAGTTTGTTTCCGTTATACATGATGAAAAAAAATAGTCCTATCGACAGAGAGCAGATATTTTTGACAAGTGAAAAAGTACTGCATGCACAAACTGACGCAAACTGTTAATACCTGATTCTCAAAAAAAGACGGATCAGTTATTTTTAGTGCAAACGAATGCTAACTGAGCATTAATCAAAATAATGAATCATTATTTTATTTTTTTCCTGTTCTTCTGATGGATCAGAAGAATGGACAGCTAAGGCTAGTTTTACACTGCCGTCACAGTGGTCCGGCAGACTGCTCTGGCATAGATTGCCGGGAATTGGCCGGACAGAAAGCGCTGTGCCCAGTGGTTTTTGTCTGACCGATTCTCTGCCTATTTGCTGGGTTTCGGCTGAATCTCTTCCGGGCCCTATTTTATTTATTGGGGCCGGACGGCATTCTGGCAACGTCTGGCAGTAACGGATACAGCAGGCTGTTCAAGTCGGGACCTGTGAACGCTAGTGTGAAACTAGGCTAAGTGATGCTGCTATACAGGCTGCCTCCCTGCTCCTCTCCAATGCAGCGTTATGCGGAGGTGACCTGTGCAGAAGAATCACTGCTTGGATTAGGTTGGAGAAAGGACCAACAATCTGGAGGATTTCTGGGCAACTAGAAACCCCCCCAAGTGCTTCCCTGGTAAAGTATGTCTTATTACCATACATTTAGTTGTTGAGCCTTCTGTATCATTTTCTTACGAAAATATACCTAGGTCAGGCCTCCGGACTGGAATGCAGACCCACTATATAACTATTAGATTTGGGGTGGGGGAAGAGTGGGATTTAGAATATAGAGATGAGAACCAGAACTTTTCCCTTTATGTTTTAAAATGGCATGTGCCCATATTGGTGGTGATGGTGAGAGGTAAGTTGGCTGAAGGGAGACAAAGCAACTTGTGTCTAGCTTTATTCAGATTTTTTTTTCATATGCCGAAGAATTGCCATTTTGTTTGGAAATGAAGTAAACAAAAGTGTGGTCTCTGGCCTTTGCACAGTAAATATGAGCTGACATTTGCCAATCACTGTGACATTTACAACTGAATGTCTTACACACAGCTTCCCGAATATCTATTTACAAAGAATAATCCAATACAAAGCAAACCAACAGCAAAACTTTCCCGTCAGCTTTATTGACTAATGCAAGGAAAGCTAACAATTCCCTAAGGACTTTTCTGTTACTACACACACTAGGATTAAAGGCCCCTGTAAACTGCCGGATGTTGGTCCAGATTATCACTTTGTACAAATGCTCGTTACCGATAATCTGACGGTGTAAAGGTGCCTCCGATCACCCAATAAACAAGCAAAATGCTCGTTCATCGGGTAATAGGATTGTTCGTGCAGTCACCTAAATTATCATTAGTGAGCAGCAAATCGTGGTGTCTAAACAAACTCTACAGCCGACAAACAATGATTCTGTATGGGGACAAGCAATGGCATTAGTGATCACTATTCCCCACACTGTGGAGGAGATCGCTGCGTGTAAATACAGCAGTCTCCTTCACTGACGAGCAGGCGATTGTCAGGACGATTACTTCCCCTGCAAATTTGGTGAATAATTTAGACTGCAGTTGCCCACAAGTATGAAAAACAATTGCAACTGAATTACTCCAACGGTATCCAAACTTTGCATTGATTAATGTTTATTTTTATCAGGATTCATTAGTATTTAATTGGTGGGGGCCAAACACTCCCATGAGGATATCAGGACTCTAGTTCAGCTTAGGAGTCCCTGCTCTGACTCCATATATAGCTATATCCATATATGGAGTCAGTGCTTGGGGACACCCAGTGTATTTAAATTTCATTTCTGAAATGTTTCTGCTAGGATTTGAACTCTCAACATTGTACATTAGAGGCTAGGACCTTATTCACTCAGCTATAAAGCTGAATGCTAAACTTTGTCAGAAAAACCTCATAGTAGTTTTTGATATAGTGAGTATTCCTGTTCAGCAGAAGACATATTTTATATTTCTGTGCAGGTTAACATCGAGCTGTATAGTGTAGTTGTTAACATCCATACCTCTAATGTAGAAGGTTGGGAGTTCAAATCCTGGCAAAATCATTTCAGAAATAGACTAAATTTTTAAAGAAAGGGAAGTTTAGCAGCTCTCACCTGCCCCTCCTTCAGCTGTGAGCATGGAAAACCCGTGTCAGGTACGGGCAGCAATGCAAAAAGAAGTGGAAGAAATCCAGCTCCACTTGGATGAAGGAATGTGCGTTTATTCAGCTTGCGGTAAAAACTCATCCATGAATTACAAAAATTAGCAGTCTTGTCTACGCGTTTCGGGCTACCAGAGACAATTCCAGCCCTTCCTCATGACACAGAAAGACATTAAAAGTGAGACCTTTTAAAGGGGAGGGTGCACCTGTGTCCACTGATTGTCTCCACAGGCCTGTAACCGCCCCCAAGAAAAGGTGCCACACCTTCAGTTAACTCTTCTCATGAAAATTAAATGAAAGAAAAAACAAAAACATGAAACCATACATATGCATAGTAAAAAATATAATAACTATGCAGAAGAGTATATATATAAAAAGGATACGCATAAGGTATATGCTGGGTACATAACAGTTATTTGACAAAATATGATGGAATGTGATGGAAGTCAGATCAACAGAAATTTTGCTCCTATAATATTCCCAATTTATCCGCTTCCATATTGTCAGCTGATGACATCAGTATACTCAAGAGAGGCTTAACCTTCTCTCCTACCTGTCAATTTGATCTGTATAGGACGCTTTTGGATGTCAACAGGCTGGCCCGCGCCCTCCCTCTCCGTCGGCATTTTCAGGTGGGTGGTAATGGTGTTTGTGCTGCGGAGGCTGGGGACGCTGATCACCCTGTTACGTCCACAGGTGATCCCACTGTCTGTGTTGATATAAATACTTTAAATAATAGACATATGAGTTTTCATGAAATGATGCATGTGTGTGAACCACAGGAGTCCAATACAGTTCTGGAGGATCTGGATTTGTGCAATAGGTCTATGCATTTTCATACAAAGAATCAGGATTTTTATCCGATTCAGTCCAGATCTCCAGCGCTGGATCGATACCAGGATTTGGTGGAACATGATTTAGTCTTGCTGCATGATCAGATTAACCATAATCCTGGGGGTTGCAACAATGTTACCAAAAAAGAAAAAAAGGCACTCCAGGATTTCAAAACAAGGGTTGATGTTGTAATCAAACAATCTGATAAGGGGGGCGGGGTTGTCGTGCTGGACAGTGGTCTATACAGGACCCTGATCGAATCCATGCTTAGTGACACTACAGTATATGCCACTCTCAGCGACAACCCCCTCCCCTCTTTTCAGAAGGAGCTGAGCGTTATCTTAGATTTAGGGTTCCAATCAGGCTTCCTAACTAATAAGGAATCAGAATATATCTACACTATGTCCCCGGTTATCCCAGTGTTTCACGCACTTCCAAAAACACATAAAAATGTTTTTCCACCTCCCCTCAGGCCAATTGTAGCGGGCATTGGCTCCTTTTCCGAAAGAATGTCACAATGGGTTGACTCCATACTCCAGCCACTCATACCATTAATACCAGGTTATCTCACGGACACTACATCCGTTCTGCAAACAATTGACAATATTGAATGGTCCTCAAATTATGTATGGATCACAGCGGATGTAGTGTCCTTGTATACTAATATTCCCCACGAACTGGCCATTAAATCCCTAACCTGGTTCTTACAGATATATGGGAACATTACTGCAGACTTGCAGGAATATGTCCTGATGGTGGTGGACTTCCTCCTCAGGCGCAATTTCTTCATGTTCAATAATAAATTCTATCTTCAGATATCGGGGGTGTCGATGGGGGCCAAATTCTCTCCCTCCATCGCCAATATCTTTATGGCATGGTGGGAGAGGTGTTTTCTCCTCATCGACACCCACCCCTTTTGGTACCACATCAGGTGGTATGGCCGTTACATCGATGACCTGATCCTGATCTGGACGGGTGATGTGGCGCCCATACCATCCTTTTGTGGTTACATCAATTCCTGCGTGGACACTATTTCTTTTAGTGTCCACCATGACACATGGAGGTTCCTTTTTTGGATTTGCGCCTGAGGGGGGACCCCGCCACCAATCGGGTCTCCACCTGCACATATAGGAAACCTATGGCAGGTAATACCACATTATATGCGACATCTTGTCATCCAAAGCATGTAACTGCCAACATACCCAGGGGGGAAATTATCTGTGCAAGAAGGAATTGCACGGAAGAAAAAAGCTTTATGGAGGAGGCTAGACATATTTCCCATAGATTGGGTAAAAGAGGCTACGGTGCAAAACATGTAGAGGATGCTATAGCACAGGTTTCAACCATTGAAAGGGAATCCCTCCTTTATCCTAGACAGGAACATCTATTGCAAAAGGAGGCTCCACCGTCTGATATAGGCACAACAAATAAAAATAAAAACAAAAAACATAATATCAAGGGCAAGGGCAGAAGAAACAATCTGTTTGTGACACAATATAGTACAGAGTACCAACAGATATGTCATATTATAAAAAAGTATTTTCCTGTCCTGTCATATGATAGAGAATGGACTGACATAGTTGCGGATGGGGTTAAATGTGCAGCTAGAAGGGCGCCCACAATTGCAAACTATGTCAGCCCCAGCCTATATCAAGAAGAGAAAAAGTCGCAACCAGTGTGGCTTAGGACCAAGGGGAGTTATAAGTGCGGACACCACAGATGCATTTGCTGCACACATATGATAATATCCAAGACTTTTTCTTCAACTGCAAACAACAGAGTCTTTCCAATGAAAGCGTATCTTAATTGCAATACAACCCACGCTGTTTATTTAATTACTTGCACAAAATGTAAATTGCAATACGTGGGCTGTACTATTAATGCAATAAAATCTAGAATACGCAAACACATCTCTGATGTGCCCCACCATGGCAGTCGCAATGTATCTGCAGCTAGTCTGCATTTCGCTGTCTGCCATGGTGGGGACACATCAGATATGATAGTACAAGGCATATAAAAAGTTTTTTTGCCTAAGTGTGGAGGAGACTATAGAAGAAAATTACTAAACAGAGAATCGTTTTGGATATTTTCATTGAACACGCGCCAACCTGAGGGGCTTAATTAACGCCTAGATCTGATTCTGCAGCAGTAATCTATACACCAATAATCTGGTGCAATAAATCCCTCCTCTTTCTGGGAATATTATAGGAGCAAAATTTCTGTTGATCTGACTTCCATCACATTCCACCATATTTTGTCAAATAACTGTTATGTACCCAGCATATACCTTATGCGTATCCTTCTTATATATATATATATATATATATATATATATATATATATATATACTCTTCTGCATAGTTATTATATTTTTTACTATGCATATGTATGGTTTCATGTTTTAGTTTTTTCTTTCATTTAATTTTCATGAGAAGAGTTAACTGAAGGTGTGGCACCTTTTCTTGGGGGCGGTTACAGGCCTGTGGAGACAATCAGTGGACACAGGTGCACCCTCCCCTTTAAAAGGTCTCACTTTTAATGTCTTTCTGTGTCATGAGGAAGGGCTGGAATTGTCTCTGGTAGCCCGAAACGCGTAGACAAGACTGCTAATTTTTGTAATTCATGGATGAGTTTTTACCGCAAGCTGAATAAACGCACATTCCTTTATCCAAGTGGAGCTGGATTTCTTTCACCTCTTTTTGCAGACTAAATTTATATATTTTTTATTTATTTTTTTATTGTAAAAAATGTATGACACAAAATAAATGTGTAATTACTAATTACAAAAAAATAATAATAAAAAAATATATATATACATATACATTGATAAAATCATACTTCTGATATATATGAATGCATAATATGTGGGAAACTACTACTGATGTTTTTAGCCACAATATATTTACATACATTATAATATATTATATATTCTAAATATATAATAATATATGTAAATATTTTATGGCTAAAAACGTATATATATTTCTGAAAGTTTATGTCAGGATTTGAACTCCCAACCGTGTACATTAGAGGCAAGGACCTTTTACACTCAGCTATAAAGCAGAATGCTAAACTATGTCAGAAAAACCTCATAGAAGTTTATGATGTAGTGAGTATTCCTATTCAGCAGACTCATTTTATATTTCTGTGCAGGTAAACATGTAGCTATATAGTGTAGTGGTTAACATCAATGTACAAGGTTGGGAGTTAAAATCAGAAATAGAGATTGAATTTAAATGTTTTATATTTTTTAGTAATTGTAAAAAATGTATGGCACAAAATAAATGTGTAATTACAAAAAAATTAAAAAAAATTAAAAATATATATATATATATATATACAGGTGAAACTCAAAAAATTAGAATATCGTGCAAAAGTACATTTATTTTAATAATGCAAATTAAAAGGAATTACATTAATGCAGCTTAAAATTAGAATTTTGTGAAAAGGTTCAATATTCTAGGCTCAAAGTGTCACACTCTAGTCAGCTAAATAATCCATACCCCCTAAGCAAAGAGTACCTCAAAATTGTGACTTTGGGGTTTTATAAGCTGTAAAACATAATCATCCAAATTATAACAAATAAAGGCTTGAAATATCTCGCTTTGCATGTAATGAGTCTATCTTATATGTTAGTTTCACCTTATAAGTTGCATTACTGAAATAAATTTACTTTGCATGATATTCAAATTTTTTCGAGTTTCACCAGTATACAGTATATATAAAAAAGGAAAAAATTGCAGCACCGACTGAAAAAATGAAAACAAGAGGGTGCAAAGCCCAATGGGTATAATCTTACCCAATTTACAGAAGACAAAAAACGGGCAGCACTACAATTCGTGGAATAGTGAACTCAAACTTTTTTCACCCATGTGGTAAGACGTTTCAGCTTAGTACCAGAGCCTTTCTCAAGCAAAGAAATAGGTCAAAGTGACCAGTATATATTGTCTATTAGAGATGTCCCGAATAGTTCGCCGGCGAATAGTTCCCGGCGAACATAGCTTGTTCGCGTTCGCCGCGGCGGGCGAACATATGCGATGTTCGGTCCGCGTCCGCCCCCTATACATCATCATTGAGTAAACTTTGACTCTGTACCTCACAGTCAGCAGACACATTCCAGCCAATCAGCAGCAGACCCTCCCTCCCAGACCCTCCCACTTCCTGGACAGCATCCATTTTAGATTCATTCAGAAGCTGCATTCTTAGTGAGAGGAGGGACAGTGCTGCTGCTGCTGCTGATCTAATAGGGAAAGCATTAGCTAGGGCAGTGTTCTGTGTTCACAGACTCATCTGCTGTAAGGACAGCGTCCTGACAGCACCCCAAAAAGCCCTTTTCAGGGCTGGTACATCAGTCTGCTTTTATTTTATTTTTTATATTTATATATATTGCAGTTGCCTGCCCGTGTTGTGTGAGAGGCTGCAGGCTCAGTCACAGACAGTACTGTGTGCACACCATTCATACAGGGTGTGACAGAAAATACCTTGCAGATAAAAAAAATTCTATTTATTATTTCTCTTTGATATAATAGCAGTTGCAAGCCAGTGTGTGACTGTCTGGCCTACAGACAGTACTGTGTGCACACCATTCATACAGGGTGTCACTCACACATACCTTTTAGATAAAAAAAATTAAATTGAATATTTTTCTGTGATATAATCCCAGTTGCAAGCCAGTGTGTGTCTGGCCCATAGACTGTACTGTGGCCACTGGCTAGCCCACCACTTATACCGTTACAGGGTGTCACTCACTCACAAATACCTTTTAGATAAAAAAATATTCAATTTAATATTTTTCTGTGATATAATCCCAGTTGCAAGCCAGTGTATGTCTGGCCCACAGACTGTACCAGTGGCGTAGGGATCGCCATAGCAACCATAGCAGTGGCTATGGGGCCCTGTCGTCCGGACCGCATTCAGTTTTTTTTATTTTTTTATTAACACACACAGACAGCCAGGCAGTGGCGTAACTATCGGGGAAGCAGCTGCTTCGGGGCCCGGCGCCCTGGCAGCGTGTGTGACAGTTTATTTTCAAGTTAGTTAAATATTGATTCTTGTCTTAATGTTCAGGGCCCCCTTCACAGCAGCAGCGGCTGACCAGGCCCCCTCGCTAATGTGATCTAATCTTACTGTATCCTAAAGTCTCCTGATGTGTCTGGGATTCAAACCTACAACCTCCAATGTATCAGTGGCAAAGCATTTACCCACACAGCCATAAAGAAGGCATTGCAACTGATTGAAAAAATATGAGACTTCTACTGTTATAGCTGTCTAAGTATACATCTATACACATGACAGCTGCCCCAACACACCCAGCACTGGTATATCTCTATATGACAGCTGTCCCAGCACACTCAGCTCTGCTATATCTCTATATATGAGCAGCTGTCATGTGTATAGATGTACACATAGCCAGCTATAACAGTAGAAGTCTCATATTTTTTCAGTCAGCAGCAAGGCAGCTCTTATGGTCTTGTGGTTAGGTGCCTTGCCTCTGATACAGAAGGTTGTGGGTTCAAATCCCAGCAGAAACTTTTCTGAAATGCAAGCACTGACTCCATATATGGACATACAGGGCGGGACACAGGAAGAGGCTGACATGGAGGTAAGTAGAAGTGTTTAAGATTTTTTTTTTAATACCCGACTGTTACTGCAATGGGGGGAGCGGGGGGCACTTGATACTGGCACATGGGGGAGGGGGGTTGGCACCTGATACTGGCACCTGGGGGGGGGGGTTGTATGATTGTTAGGTGATTTATGCCCTTTATGGATTAAAAGCCAACTCTGCGTCAACTATGTAATTTTCCATAGGAGTTTTGCCATGGACCCCCCTCCGGCATGCCACAGTCCAGATGTTAGTCCCCTTTAAACAACTTTTCCATCACTACTGTGGCTAGAAAGAGTCCCTGTGGGTTTTAAAATTCGCCTGCCTATTGAAGTCAAGGGCGGTTCGCCCGGTTCGCCCGTTCGCGAACATTTGCAGAAATTCGCGTTCGCCGTTCGCGAACGGAAAATTTTATGTTCGCGACATCTCTATTGTCTATATCAGGGATGCTCAACCTGTGGCCCTCCAGCTGTTGAAAAACTACAATGCTCGTCTGCAAGGGGCCTTAAGGGTTGTAATGATATGTTGTGAGGTTCTACTGAATTTGTTTTATGAGACATTGGAGTCTTTAACCAAACTGAAATGAAGATAAAGGTGGAGATTTCTATAAGTATGGCTACATGAAGCCACCACAAAGGGAAGCTCCCTGCAATCAGTATGGATTTATACAGCAATTTTTCAAGTCGACATGAACTGTGCAGATTTGTATGGAATAAGATCCTTTTATTTTCAGCTGTCTTGACAAGACCCACGTCTTGTAGAAGAAACAACAAGTGTCAAGTCCCTTACCATTAATGGCCTGACTGCAGGCATGGGTGCTTTTATGTACAACTGTGGACATAGATCAAATTTTTGGAACCCAAAATATATATACAATCTACTGGAATGTTTCAATACATTGGACACATGACACCCAAATCCCTGAACCCCCCTGGACAGCAGCATACTATACCATATGTCATGACACTGGGCTTGGTCACAGTATTTGTAGTCTGCCTCCTCCTGCAGAACATGCCCATATTTAGAAGGTCTAGAACATAAACATGAATCAATAATTTTGCTTTATTTTATTACATGCGTTTGTTGGAAGCATCCAAAAGACATAACACGCTGCTCTAAAAATACAGAAAACTCCTATCTTTGTAAGATTAAGTAGGTGATATATAATCTATTACACATAGGCATTTATAAGAATGAAATATGTCAAAAGGGTCCAGCTCCCCCGGGGGTTTCCAGCCAGTGAGAAATAAAAAATCTTTAAATTAGTGACATTTCCGAGCAGTACAACATGCGCTCAGCATCCTGTCAACATTAATTACCATTCATTTCTCTCTTTTTCTAAAGAGGCAACAGACACAAATGAGTTGGTAGCGGTAAAACATATTCCTGCATGTTTTGCTTGGACAGTGTCCTACAGCCTCAGGTTAATAAAGAAAATGACACATCTAGTAAGAACTTCCTCTTCATGTCCTGTTGTCTGTGTAAGGTGGTTCTCTACCCACATTGTTCAATTTCCATATCCAGCTCTCTTAGTCCCAGATCTCATCTTCTTTTCTTATTCAGATTTCCTGCTCTCCCCTTCTGGTTGCACCCAGTTGCCAGGCCAAGGAAGTGGCCCAAAGATGTCACCACAAACTCTTCAGCCCTTGTTTTGAATGTTAGGTTACTGTTCCTGATCACTTGCAGTATCTCAGTACATCATAGTGTATTTTCCTCATCCTGGTTATGGTCTTTGTTACTGTTAACATCTTTGAATGTATACCTGGTATCTTCCATTTTGAACTGCGAGCATCACTTCAGCAAGTAGAGAGCTCCTGCCTTAGATCCTCTGCATCCTCAGCCTGCCAACCATTGACCACTGCACCATTCTACTTCAGTGAAGAGGGTTAAGAGGGCCGTTAGATTACTAGTGTATCTCAATAAATTAGAATATCATTAAAAACTTAATTTATTTCAGTAATTTAATTAAAAAGTGAAACTGATATATTCTATAGATCCATCACACATCGTAATTTATTTCAAGTGTTTATTTATTTTAATGTTGATGACTTTGGCTAACATCTAATGAAAACCCAAAAGTCAGTATCAGAAAATTAGAATATTGTGAAAAAGTTAAATGTTGTAGACTCATGAGGGGGGGGGGCATTTACTAACCAGAAATTCGAGTATATTAGGTGTATTTCTGGCGCAGATTGCGGCACAAAGTTCCTTTGCGCTGCAATCTGCGACTTTTCCCCACTCATGCCAGGTTTAAAAAAGTGGCCATGATGTGGGCGGAAAAGGGGACAGGAGGGCAGGCCCGACTCATTTACTGTTTTCTAGGCCTGGTTTAGGTGTAGAAAATGGTCTAAATGTAAGACAGCTAAGAAGCTGTCTTAGATGTAGAAGCTGCAGTCGATCTGCCGAAGCTATGTGGAGGCCAACGCCTCTACATTGCTCCAGCGGATCCACTGCCACTTATAGAGGCTATTGATAAATGACCCCCAAGGTGTCACACTCAAATCAGCTAATCAACACAAACCACTTTCAAACGTTTCCTAAGTCTTCAAGTGGTCCCTCAGTCTGGTTCAGTTAGGCTACACAACTGGTATACCAGGCATAGCAATTTAAAAAAGAGGATTTTTAATACAGAAATGTTGGCCTACTGAAAAGTATGTACAGTATATGCACTTAATATTTGGATGGGGCTCCTTTTGAATGACTTACTGCATTAATACGACAGGCATGGAGGCAATCAGCCTGTGGCACTGCTGAGGTGTTATGGAAACCCAGGTTGCTTTGATAGAAGCCGTCAGCTCATCTGTATTGTTGGATCTGGTGTCTCTCATTTTCCTCTTGACAATAGCCCAGGTAAGATGATTCTGATGTTATTTTCTGGGTCATACTGACTTTTGGGTTTTCATTAGCTGTAAGCTCATCAACATTAAAAAAAATAAACACTTGAAAAAGATCACTGTGTGTAATGAATCTATATAATGTCTGACTCTCAGTTTTTAATTAAATTACTGAAATAAATTAACTTTGCAATAAGATTCAATTGAGATAAAGTAGGTTCAAATCAGTGTCCCTTTTTTGTTTTTCTAATCAGAAGCTCTGGATCCAACATGTACCATACACCAAAGGCACCCAACAGATTCCATTGACTATAGTGGAGTCTGTGGGGTGTCCGTTACGGTTTCCACCATTCTGAACAAAATATTGCTGCATGCATTGGCATTTTGACCTGCTTATTTGCTGTTTGGTGTAATCTGCACCAGAAAATCCTACTCTCCGCCGCAAATGTGAAACTAGCCTTAGAGCTGTACTTTGTATTTCAGAGCTGCTCTTTCCTTGTATCAGGAAGGAACCACTGCCAACCATTTGGGAGGCATGCAAGTATACTTGATATCTCGCTAGCCATCCTTCCTTCCCTCCTCAAGAGTAAGTCATGTCTTCCTATCAGTCCAAAAATGATAAAAAAAAACAAAAAACATTGCTCTAAGTTACTATAACATTTATTCACTTTGCCATTATCTAGGTAAAGGGTTATCGTCAAAGTTCTCTGGAAGTAGAGGAGACTCTGCTGGATCCCCGCAGATGCACAGAATCCTAATGTACTTAACAAGATTTGAAGTGCTTTATTGATCTTGATTAGACAGCAATGCCACATACAATCTCCTACAATAAATCTCATCCCATTACCAGAATTGATGGTGTCAGGTTTATCTCCCTTCTTATCCTGGCAATCCTTCTCTTACAGAAGAAAACAATATTAAACTCTTTCTAGCAAACTATATTGAGCATGGACATAGAACAAGATGAAATATAGCTACATGTACTACGTTTATGGGCTTTTATCATTTTCAAAAAGTACAAAAGTATTACTTTTACACTTTTTAACTTTTACGTATTTTTTTTTTAAATTTAATTATATTCTTAATTTTTTTATCATAAGGGTTCATATACAAACAATGCTGTAGGCCATCACATTTATATAGCATGTTCCAGATGGGTTTTTTGTTGATGACATTTACTAATATGTTCAAAAAGTTTGATAGCCTTTTCTATTTTTACAGCAAGAAAATAATCTGGAAATACTGCTCTGGATAATATAAAACACACTTGACTTATGGGAGATATAGCCTAAAACTAACTTTTGGATTTAGATTGAGTGCAGATGTGTATATTCCTCTTATGAAGTTCAGTCTAGTACAGTACTATGTTAGTTTTTTTTAAATTATGCTTTATTATAAAGTTAAATTTTTTCCCTATGGTGTTTTGTAAGGGTACTCTATGAGTTCTACTTAAAAACCAGTCTTCCTTGCCATCAGGGGACACAAGTGGAGAGAATTTTACATGGCGTTCTTGAAAAAACACAGTTGTGTTATTTTACATCTGCACGTATCTGGCATCAGATGGATGATGGTACACCAAAATTATTATTCCACACATAAAATATAAGTTCATTATTTATTATTTAAAAAAAAGAAAAAGTCAATACATATTGTAATAAATTACCTACAGTGGTAGCAGTGCAGGACACCCTCCCCACAAGAGTTTAAATCCACCCTCCCCACAAGACTCCTACAATTGGCTTTATACAATCAGCATTACATAGAGTATGCACAAGGATCTCAATCTAATTACTGTGAAATACACATGTAAATTTAAATACCACATACATATGCTAAACCTATGCTATAGCAAATGATCTGCTCATATGCTACCAGTGCAATTCCCATAAGCGATTGCATGGAGTTTCCAACAGGATATACTCCCAAATGCAAAAAAGAGGACCTTGCAATGAATAGCATTCCCACCCATGTCCTAAAACAGGATCATTGGTGGTGCAGAATAAGCATAAGGAAAACCAAATACTGACCAGGAGCACAAGGGGAGAGAGGATGCCAACCCCACGCGCGTTTCGCCTTGCTTCTTCAGTTATGGCTATGTGCAACTCAGAAGTCATATTTTGAACATTTCTGATTTTGGCATTGTAAACCTTCTGCAATTTCACAATAGTTTTGTAATCTCAATATTTGTGTCACTTATAGAGGGGAAAAAGTCAACTATGAAGACCCACCATGTATCGCTGGATTACTGGGGACCAGGCAAGCATAACTGAAGGTCAAGTGAATGCCTTCCTCTGCGCTAAAGTGGAATTATTTATGCTTTTTGACCACAGGTTCAATTTATACTGTACAGCAAAAAAAAACTGTAAAAGAATAGCTTTACAATTATTATGAGCAACAAAAAATTCCCTGTTCTTGCATGCTCGCCAATTTACTACTGTATTACCATTGGGGCAGCTGCTATGCAACTGCCATTAATCTGAGCCTTGGTAAATTATCTCCTAGCTTAGCCTGGTTAATTGTGGGTGGATCCTTTGATTGCTTAGCCTTTATATGTCCAGACCTTTTGGTAATCTGGTTGCTGGGAACAGAGTATGCTTTGTGCATTTGTTTCCAGATTCTTAGTATTTCTTTTTTTTTAATTTAGTGTGTCATATCTGTATATCCTGGGATTTGTACAGTCTTTCATTGCTATGCTTTGAGGTTTGTTGTCTTGGCGGTCTTGCTGGGTTTTATTCAGATCAGGGTCAGTTCAGTATAGCTTATTTCTGTTCAATGTCATTCAACGCTCTCAACCTATATATCATAACCTTTTTCTATCCACTCCATTGCCGAGCTCCCATCTCCCCCATCCGTGATTATCATCATTTTGTTTCTGTCATCAATCGATGAGTTTATTTCAGTACATTGTTGTCTGTCAGTGTTGACACTGTAAATTCATCATATGTGTTTTTTTTTTTTCTTACCATCCAATTCCCCTCTATTAGGTTCTGGGGTATCTGAGTGCCAATAGGCACAGTAATTGGGAATAGCGACTACTATAGATGCAGTCCAGTTCTGTGGTATTCTGAACAACCAGCCTTATTACAACAATAGATGTAATTTATGATATTATTTTGTAAAAAAAAACCAAAAAAAAAAACATAGGTTGTCCTTTTTATTCCTATTTCTGAAAAGTTACATAATTTAAAGTTGCTTTGTTTTATTTTATCTGCAAAGTCATTGACCGGTTTGGATCATCAACGTGTTTAAGAAGAATAAAAGTATTCTACCATAAAAACAATTCTCAGTTTTTGGGAGATTGGATACTATTATAATTGAAATTTTATATTGACACAGCTGGAGTTTTTATATTACCTTAATATTTGTGATTTGCAGTAAAACAGTCCATGTTTAGGATAATTATTCTTCCATTTTATCAAAGCAATCACTGGAACAGTTCCCCATCAAGCGCTAGCAGAAATTAAAACCCTACTTTTTGAAAAATGCTTTTCAGAAAGTTCTTTTCACTTTGAAAGCAATATGAAGTATTTTATGTAAAAAAAAAAAAGGTTAATTTCATGATCATGAACATAGAATTATATTTCATCTGGAATAAGCGGCGTATATAAAAATAAAACAATGTGTTCATATACTGGAGGATTTATTTCTGAGAAGCTGCCAACGTTTTATTGACCATTGTTTGAACTGGTCCTATGAAAGTGTTATGGTCAGTGAAACATAACAGATTTATTTTTAATTTACTGCTGGAAAGGACTGAGAATTATACCTATAAATGCTTTGTGCAGCATCTATCTAATTGGATTGGAAGTACTGAAAACAGTGTGAAATTAAATGACTTTTACAGACCAATACACAGTAGCAGCTGTATTGTCATTTTTCTCATTTATGGCTTTATGATTTCTTTTTGATGCATTGAAAAAGGTATAGGAGGATTTGAGTCACATAGAGAAATACTGTTGCTTTTGGTGAAATTGGGTGAAAATAATTGATTAACAAAATATTAATCTTTTTTCCCCAAACCTACATTCTAATGCAGTTGGAATTGCATACTCATCCTTGATGGTCTTGATGAGTTTAGTGCAGTGTTTCTCAACTCCAGTTCTTAGGGCCCACCTGCCGGTCATGATTTCAGAATATTCCACATAATAATTACCTGTGGTAAGCCCCAATGCATTGACAATAACTATATATCACCTGCTTAAGACTAATTAAATCCTGAAAACATGATGTGCTGGGGGGTTGTGAGGACTGGAGTTTAGAAACACTGGCTTAGTGAGAACCACTAAATATTTCTGGTGGTAAGATGGTAAAGAAGCCATGATAACATCTGTGCGTTCTTGGATTGTAATGGTGTTAAAAACAACGTTGCTTGAAGTTCCCCTACAGTAGCTGCTAACTTTGTCTGGACAGTTGCTGTGCAACTTATTGCATATGAATCTTGGTTTGGTTATCGTCTAGCCTTGTCTGTTTGATTGGGGTGGTGTGCTAATTGTTGAGCATCTTTAAATTAAGCCTCACTTCATTTTGGATGCCAGGTATAGTGTTTGCCAAGTGCATTTCCTCCCAAATTCTGTTTTAGTTTATTTTGCCTTGTGTGCATTCTGAGATCTCTAGTTCCGCTGAGACTAGTGTATACTACTTTCTCTATGTTCTCGGATATCTAGTTTTTTCAGAGTTTAGTGTGTTGCTGTTTTAGGTATTTGTCTGTTCTGTTTCTGTGCTGTTGTATTGTCATGGCTGATTTGCTGGGTTGACTTCAGATAGGGTCAGTTTAGTATTGCTCCTTTTCTTTTCTGTCCTTCATCTGCTATCTACCTGTATGCTATACATCTGCTATCTATTCCATTGCTAGGTCATCTTCTTTTTCTGTCACCCTCAGCATTTGGTTCCTGTCTTTCACAAGGTTTAAGTGTCTTATTTGTTTGTTATGTCATTTATGTGGCAGTCTGGTTTTTGTGCAATTCATCCCTATTGTAAGTCTGGGGATATCTGAGTATCATTATAACAGTTAAGAAGTCAGAAAGGCAACTGCTATAGGTAAAGTCCAGTACTGCAGTCTGTGTGTTGTTACAATGGGGTCAATTCTAATACCCCTGGAGGCTAATGTTGTGGTCAAGGATGGTTATAAGGTAATATCCCTGGAGGTCTAGGGTGGCTTAGAATGGTGAGCATTAATTAGATTGGGTTGTTTCAGTATCTTAAGAGGTGGTAATCTTATACAATTTATCATACAACCATTTTTAAGTGCATCATTTTTTTACTAGGTCTATGGTTTAAATATTTTGTTACTGGAGGAGGTCAGAAGAAAATTTGGTGGATCACATTGATAAGGAAAAAAAGGAACTGTAGAATACACTATGGTCACCATCTGAACCACAGCCAGTGAACTTATAACTTAACTGTTATCAGGGTTGGTAGGAAGTTCAGGCTACTCCTAAGTGTTCACCAGAGACCACTGCAAGGCAGCATGGACTTGGCTGCTAGGGACCCAACTTACTTCTGCAGAGTAAGGAATTGGATAAGTGGTAGAAGCTCACTAGAAGCAGAATGTATGGAGGAGTCATCAAGCAGGGTTAAAACCAGGAGATATGGATAGAGCAAAATCAGCAGTCGAGAAGTTATTCCAAAGTCAGGACAAAGTTCAAGTTCTAGGAATAAACAGAAGAAGCCAATACAGCAGATGAGAGGTTAATCCAGAAAACAGGCCTCAGCCAGATACCAGAAGTTCAAATGAAGTAGTAATGAGAAGTACAAGAAACAAGAATTCAATAGAGAAAATCACAGGCAACTCAATTAGGAATCAGCAATCTTAATGGTATGGCTACACTGGTCGCGTGGTGTGTGTTACGACCAGGGTAGCGAAATGAATGGTATCACTGCATGAGGAGCCATAAATCCACTACTGCTGGATTTCTTGCGATTGACGGGGCGATCCCATTCTGCTATCCTGGCTGTGACACATGTAGCCATAACCTTAATCCCCCTCCTAGCTCTGGGATTTGACATAGAGTCAGAGAACTGATTGCCTCGACTTCCAGTCACACTGACAGGTTGACCAGCCAGGACTTTACTGCTCAGCAAGGCACCCCTCTCAGCACAGCCTTGCTCAGTTTATTAGCTGGGTAAACTCTTAACCAGAACCAAGTACCCAAATTATACTAGTGAAAATACAGAATATAAGGCCATATGGATGGGGTTAAGCAGCAGAAGACCAGAGCAAGGTTCACTTCTGTAGTCTGGGGCACATGCCCATGCTCACCAAAGCAGTTAAAGGAGTCAGTTGCTTTCCCGTAATATATTCCATTAGACAAACATTGTAGTAGTGTAAATACCTGTGTGTTTTTCAACTTTGAATTCAGGCACAGTTTGATCTTCTCTATGTGCTGCTCCTAACATACAAGTCTGATTTCACCTGGAGAACCACACTGAAGCATGCCCAAGTGACATCACACCCTTAGCTGGGGACCTGACCAACCCGTTCTTAACTGTATGCATGCTCCCATCCCAGTGGACCAAACCATCCATAACTGTAAGGTTTCTCCCATCACAGTACCTCTACTGTGTATGCTCCAAAACCAAGGACCAGAGCATGCACTGTAAAAACATACCTGGTCCACTATCTCCTTGTCCATGAATATGTACAGTATAAGTGCATGCTCAGTAGACCGCAAATCTAATACTGCGCATATTTAATCCTGTTTGCACAATGGATGGGGAGACAGTAGCCTATGAAAGTTTCTACTGCCCATGCCCTGGTCCTTGGATTCAGAACATGAGCAATAAGTAAAGATGAATGGGATGGCACATACAGTCATGAACTGGTAGGTCAGGTGATCCCCCAGTGTGTGTGACATCACTTGGATCCGCAGGGGGAAAAGTTCAGGAATAACCTACAGTATTTGTATATATTGTGGCAGCAAGTAGAGAAGACCAAACTGCACCAGAATTGAAAGATGGAAAACGTGTAGGTATTTACACTGAGATAATGTATATCTACTGCAATATATCTATAGGAAAGCAGCCAACCCTTTTAGATATTGAAAATAAGGGTCAGTTCTACTGTATAATATCTAAACAATTCATTCAAAGGAAAATGTGGTATGAGCAGCTCTTACCTGCCTGGAAATCCACCTCTAGGGCACGGAACCGCTCCCTCACCAGGTCTGGGAGCAAATAGGAATAGATGCAAAGAAGAGTTTGTCCAGCCTTGCTTCGTGGTAATCCAAAAGGCACTTTATTAAATAATGGTGTATACTAAAAACATCCAGATACAAGTTTGCATAGGTCTACGCGTTTCGGGCAGAAAACAATTTAGCCCTTACTCATGACTCAGTAAGTAAGGGCTAAATTGTTTTCTGCCCGAAACGTATGCAAACTTGTATCTGGATGTTTTTAGTATACACCATTATTTAATAAAGTGCCTTTTGGATTACCACGAAGCAAGGCTGGACAAACTCTTCTTTGCAATATCTGAACAATAAACTGAGATTTCACAAAAAAATGTTCCATACATTCCCTACATATCCCTGCAGGTCAATTAACGTGCTATTTCACATATAGCAGGAAAATAGCTTTAGAGAGGGACTAGCATGGCATGAGCTCTAGGAGCTGAGTGCTGTGCGTAGAACCAAAAAGTAATTTTGGCTTACCCAAGGTATTTAAATGCACCTCTCAGTGAGTAATCTTTGCCATGGGTAAATAACCTAATTATAACACTGCATACAGTATATGCTGTCTTACAGCTAGTGGAGGTCAATATTGGAAACAAGTTTGCCAAAAACAAACCTTAACCCTTTTAGAACATGGCAAATTTTGGCATTTTGGGATGCAGTAGTGCATATGATTTTTTATAGAGAAAAGAGGAGTTTAGCAGCTCTCACCTGCCCTTCCTTTGATGTGAGCACGGATAACCCGTGTCAGGTACGGGCAGCAATGCACAAAGAGGTTGAAAGAAATCCAGCTCCACTTGGATAAAGGAATGTGCGTTTATTCAGCTTGCGGTTAAAAACTCATCCATGAATTACAAAAATTAGCAGTCTTGTCTACGCGTTTCGGGCTACCAGAGACAATTCCAGCCCTTCTTCATGACACAGAAAGACATAAAAAGTGAGACCTTTTAAAGGGGAGGGTGCACCTGTGTTCACTAATTGTCTTCACAGGCCTGTAACCGCCCCCAAGAAAAGGTGCCACACCTAAGTTAACTCTTCTCATGAAAATTAAATGAAAAGAAAAAACTAAAATATAACCATACACATGCATAGAAGGAAATATATATATATATATATATATATATATATATATATGATAGCTGTGCAAAAGCTATACTATGCAAGAAAGTATACAAAAGGATACACATGAAGTATATGCTGGATACATAGCAAAAAATTTAACAGAAAATGGTGGAACGTGATGGAAGTCAAATCAGCAGAAATTTGGTAATTACAAAATTCCCAGAAAAAGGAGGAATCCATACACCAAATTTTCGGTGTATAGATTATTGCTGCAAAATCAGATCTAGGCTTTTGTTAAGCCCCTCAAGTTGGTGCGTATTAAGCGAAAAAATCCAAAACGATTCTCTGTTTAGTAATTTCCTTCTATAGTCTCCTCCACGTTTAGGCAAAAAAACTTTTTATATGCCTTGTACTATCATATCTGATGTGTCCCCACCATGGCAGACAGCAAAGTGCAGACTAGCTGCAGACACATTGCGACTGCCATGGTGGGGCACATCAGAGATATGTTTGCGTATTCTAGATTTTATTGCATTAATAGTGCAGCCCACATACTGCAACTTGCATTTTGTACAGGTAATCAAATAGACTGCATGGGTTGTATTGCAATTAAGATACGCTTTCATTGGAAAAACTCTGTTATTTACAGTTGAAGAAAAAGTTTTGGATTTTATCATATGTGTGCAGCAAATGCATCTGTGGTGTCCGCACTTGTAACTCCCCTTGGTCCTAAGCCACACTGGTTGCGACTTTTTCTCTTCTTGATATAGGCTGGGGCTGACATAGTTTGCAATTGTGGGCGCCCTTCTGGCTGCGCATTTAACCCCATCTGCAACTATGTCAGTCCATTCTCTATCATATGACAGTACAGGAAAATGTTTTTTTTATAATGTGACATATCTGTTGGTACTCTGTACTATATTGTGTCACAAACAGATTATTCCTTCTGCCCTTGTCCTTGATATTATGTTTTATATTTTTGTTTTTATTTCTACTATTGATGCCTATATCAGATGATGGAACCTCCTTTTGCAATAGATGTTCCTGTCTAGGATAAAGGAGGGATCCCCTTTCAATGGTTGAGACCTGTATTATGGTATCCTCTACATGTTTTGCACCATAGCCTCTTTTACCCAATCTATGGGAAATATGTCCAGCCTCCTCAATAAAGCTTTTTTCTTCCGTGCAGTTCCTTTTTGCACGGATTATTTCCCCTCTGGGTATATTGGCAGTTACATGTTTTGGATGACAAGATGTCGCATGTAATGTGGTATTACCTGCCATAGGTTTCCTATATGTGCATGTAGAGACCCGATTGGTGGCGGGGTCACCCCTCAGGCGCAAATCCACCTCCGATGTGTCATGGTGGACACTGAAAGAAATAGTGTCCACACAGGAATTGATGTAACCACAGAAGGATGGTATGGCCGCCACATCACCCGTCCAAATCAGGATCAGGTCATCGATGTAACGGACATACCACCTGATGTGGTGCCAGAAAGGGTGGGTGTCGATGAAGAGAAAACACCTCTCCCACCATGCCATAAAGATATTGGCGATGGAGGGAGAGAATTTAGCCCCCATCGACACCCCCGATATCTGAAGGTAAAATTTATTATTGAACATGAAGAAATTGCGCCTGAGGAGGAAGTCCACCACCATCAGGACATATTCCTGCAAACCTGAAGTGATGTTCCCATATACCTGTAGGAACCAAGTTAGGGATGTAATGGCCAGTTCATGAGGAATATTGGTATACAAGGACACCACGTCCGCTGTGATCCAAACATAATTTGAGGACCATTCAATATTATCAATTGTTTGCAAAACGGACGTGGTGTCCCTGAGATGACCTGGTATTAATGGTATAAGTGGTTGCAGGATGAAATCAACCCATTGTGACATTCTTTCCGAAAAGGAACCAATGCCCGCTACAATTGGCCTAAGGGGAGGTGGAAAAACATTTTTGTGTGTTTTTGGAAGTGCATGAAACACTGGAATAACCGGGGACATGGTGTAGATATATTCTGATTCTTTGTTGGTTAGGAAGCCTGATTGGATCCCTAAATCCAAGATGGCCCTAAGCTCCTTCTGAAAAGAGGGGAGAGGGTTGTCGCTGATCTGATTTTGCAGCAATAATCTATACACCGAAAATTTGGTGTATGGATTCCTCCTATTTCTGGGAATTTTGTAATTACCAAATTTCTGCTGATTTGACTTCTGTTTTCTGTTCAATTTTTTGCTATGTATCCAGCATATACTTCATGTGTATCCTTTTGTATACTTTCTTTCATAGTATAGCTTTTGCACAGCTATCATATATATATATATTTCTTTCTATGCATGTGTATGGTTATATTTTTGTTTTTTCTTTTAATTTAATTTCCATGAGAAGAGTTAACTTAGGTGTGGCACCTTTTCTTGGGGCGGTTACAGGCCTGTGAAGACAATTAGTGAACACAGGTGCACCCTCCCCTTTAAAAGGTCTCACTTTTTATGTCTTTCTGTGTCATGAAGAAGGGCTGGAATTGTCTCTGGTAGCCCGAAACGCGTAGACAAGACTGCTAATTTTTGTAATTCATGGATGAGTTTTTAAGCGCAAGCTGAATAAACGCACATTCCTTTATCCAAGTGGAGCTGGATTTCTTTCAACTTCTTTGTGCATATGATTTTTTATGTTTTTTTTTTTTTTACGGGTGTAACGAAATCTGAGGTAGAGAGACAGATAGATAGATTTTAGATTTTCCTAAACTTGCATTATCAATAGCTGACTGTATGTCAGTGTCTTTTTATCTATTAAGGACTTGTGCCTCTAGATGCCAACCAGTCTGCAAAAAGGTGAGACACTCCAGATTCTCAGAGGAAACTCCATTTAGCACTGGCCTGCTACTTACAAGCCATATGGGCATACTAATGAAGACCTGGAAGGGGACACTTAAAATGCAGGCCAACCCCAGACATGGTGGCTGCTAACCCAGCAGGTGGTCTAAGCCATTCAGTAGGTGGATGAAATAATATCAGAAGCCATAACTCCGACCTCATAACACCCACATCCTCAGAACCCTAGTAATTGTGTTCAGCCTGACATGGGCTTCGGGAAAATCCAGACACCCCATACTGGACATGAGGCATTTCTCGATATTCAGGATCTGGCCTTCTGGAAATCATAACTCGATCATATTTGGTGTCTGTATGATCGGGACAAGGCGACTCAGATTATGGGATCTTACCTGTACCTGCAGTCCCTGTCATACGGCAAGAAATTGCCATGATTCATTTTGCCACATCGGTCAGCCGTTTGGGAAGGTGGGGCAAAAACCTGAATAATATCAGACGTCCCAGAAGGCATCCGAAAGGAGGGATGTTCCATTACAGCCCACCCCTTGGCTGAGGGGGATAAAAATGGGTAGTTGCGAACAGTTAATTGTCAGCCATTTGGGGATCCACATTGTTTGGAGTGACTTCCCGTATCCTCAGCTGTCCCCACAGCTGGAATATAACTGCTGCATCTCAGTAAGCCAATATTCTGTATTTTATCCCTTTTATTTTATCTGTTTACTGCATTGTTATTGTATGTACAGTCAGGTCCATAAATATTGGGACATTTTTGCTCAATCTAATAAGATTTGTGAGACCTCTATATCATTGTCCCCACAGCTTGCTCTTTTATCCCTCACTTTGGACGAGCGCGAGGTGAAGCCACCATTGGCCTTCCTGTTTTTGAGGCTCACCAATGGTTTACATCTTGTGGTGATCCCTCTGTATTCACTCTGGTGAAGTCTTCTCTTGATTGTTGACTTTGACACACATACACCTACCTCCTGGAGAGTGTTCTTGATCTGGCCAACTGTTGTGAAGGGTGTTTTCTTCACCACAGTTGTTTTCCGTCGTCTTCCGGGTCTTTTGGTGTTGCTGAGCTCATGGGTGCATTCCTTCTTTTTAAGAATGTTCCAAACAATTGTTTTGGCCACGCCTAATGTTTTTTCTATCTCTCTGATGGGTTTGTTTAGTTTTTTCAGCCTAATGATGGCTTGCTTCACTGCTTCACTGATAGTGACAGCTCTTTGGATCTCATCTTGAGAGTTGACAGCAACAGATTCCAAATGCAAATAGCACACTTGAAATGAACTCTGGACCTTTATCTGCTCATTGTAATTGGGATAATGAGGGAATAACACACACCTGGCCATGGAACAGCTGAGAAGCCAATTGTCCCATTACTTGTGGTCCCTTAACAAGTGGGAGGCACATATGCAAACTATTGTAATTCCTACACCGTTCACCTGATTTGGATGTAAATACCCTCAAATTAAAGCTGACAGTCTGCAGTTAAAGCACATCTTGTTCATTTTATTTTAAATCCATTGTGGTGGTGTATAGAGCCCAGAAAAATTGAATTGTGTCGATGTCCCAATATTTATGGACCTGACTGTATATTTTAGTTTTTTATCTTTTATCTGACACTTTCTTTTTGTATTGCACTGCACTATTGTGTATTAAATAAAAAAAAATGATAAGTCCCTTCCTTGTTGCCTTATAGCACTTGCTCTTTCGGAGGGAATAATGTTACCGGTAGTGTTTCAGAGGATTTTAGGTCCCATATAGATAACTCATGTTACGGTGTTAATTTTGGGTTGAGAGAATATATGAGTATAGGCCCCTATTGATTTTTAGTATAGGTGGTGGCAGCTATTGTGATCTAGTATTGTAACAATAAGTTTGTCATGTCATTTTTACTGCGTATTGAGTGCTGAAAAATCAAAACCCCAAAAATGGCTGAATTGCTTTTTTTCCCTATTCAACTCCAAATAAATTTTTCACAGTTTCACAATACATTATATGGAAAATTAAATGGAGCCATTAAAGAATACAGCTCGTACTGTAAAAAACAAGCTCTCATATGGCTATGTCTACTGAAAATGTTAAAAAATTATAGCAATTGGAAGGCGGGGAGGAAAACAAAGAAAATTGACTGGTGGAAAAAATTCCTCTTTTTTACTCAAGAAGTCTAAGAACATTCTTCAGGGGTCTACTGAAAGTATAAAATAGGGTACAAGACAGAAGTTGATGGACATAATGGGGAGTGCAGTGGCCTTGATCTTTTTGCTTAGAAGGGTTTGTGAGGGCAACCATGCATATGACCACCCCGTCCCTCATGCACTGAAGAAAAGACATGCTAGTCTTGAAAGTAGTAAAGATAGAGAGTAGACATGTCATGCCCTATATGCCAGATGGGTCCAAAGCGTAGATATCTTTTGCAATGGCTTGTTGAGGAACACAAAAGCACATAACAGTGACATTTGTGGCATGCAGGCCTTCCTCCAATAGTCGCTGTTATGTCCTCCACAATAAAGCATACATTTACAATATTTAGCTCTGCTTTGGGCCCTTCTTGCATATTTTTTTATTGTTTATTGTAAAGATTTTTCAGAAATAAAAATAAACATAAAAGAGGCTTATTCTACAATAGTCACCTATATAACTTTTTAGTATACTATAACACTGTATCCATGTAGAAGATGTGTTACTAGACATAGTTAATGACCAGGTCCTAATAGACAAGGGGATTTAGACCAGATCAACGAAGCAGAAGAGGTCCCCACAAATGATGGGAAACAGACAGCTCCTCCACAGTTGGCGAGGACCAGGTCCCTATGGAGTATAGTATCTAGCCAACTCAATGTGAACTGGCCATATACTATTTCAGTTCAGGACCTGACCACTACGGGGCAAAAAGGTCCTTTTTGTTTTATTTTATTTTTTTTGGAAGTCAAACAGTCGAGTTTACATACACATTCAGGATTCATGGGCACTGTCCAGTTTGCAGCAGGTGGTATACATGTCATCTGCAGTAAAAACCTCTGCAAATGAAATCTTTATTATTATTTTTTTAACATACAAAAACCATTTTTACAATCTTTTAATTTAATAACATTACCTAATACATACATATCCCACCCACCCCCCTTATTCGTTGGCCGCTTCTCAAAAAAATAAAAAATAAAATAAAACCTCCCAGTCATCCTCTCTCTCTCGCCTCCACCCCCCCACCCCAACTCATAATAGTTCCCTTCATTTCAGAACAAGTTCCTATACCAACCATTTCTGCCATATTCTAGAAAATCTATATTTTTTCTTGTTGTTTACCAGATGAGCTTCCTCACAGACCAATGAAATTCTAACCAGCTTCTCCCATTCCTTGATTGTGGGTGCAGCACTACCTCCCCAATGTCGAATAATGCACTTCCTAGCTTGAAAAAGTAATTTGGCAGCTATTTCTCGGTGTTGAGAGATATCCATTTTTCCCATCACTCCCAATATACATATCTCAAATTGGCTAGGGACTTTAATCAGATGGTATTGCTCTATTCTATCCCTAACCTTTCTCCAGAACTCTTGTGACTTTAGACATGTCCAAAGTAGGTGGACATCATCCACCCCTATCTTCCCACACTTTAAGCATCTAAAGATTTTGGGTTTATAACACTTCATTAAAAACTTGGGGGAATAGTAGAGGCGATATAGTATATTAAATTGAATAATTCTATGGGAAAAGTTCTTTGAGATCCTATTTTTCCCCTGTATAGCCAAATCCCAGAACTTTTCTCGCTGGGGGTTTATAGCATCTTGCCATTTATACATTAAGCTATTTACTGCTATCTTCTTAGTCTTTTGTTGTAACAGACATTGATATATTTTAGAAACTAATTTCCCCCCTGTTTTTAAACCAGAAATATCAACCAGCGACTGCGGAAGAGTAAATATCAATGTACCCCGCCCCAGCAGCTTTCTCAATACTTGTTTTATTTGTAAATGAAAAAAAAACACATTTCTGTATTACTCAGACCATACTCCTTTATAAGATCTTCGTATAGTATTATATCCCCGTGTCTCCATATCTGGCCCAGTTTATAGACTCCATGCTTCCACCAAACCTCTTGTTAAATTGCCTTTAGTTCTTTTAAATGGGTATTATCCCACATTATGGTGTCAGCATGTAGTCCAGCCTGGGTCCAGAAAGCCCTTGCCTCCTTCCAAACCTTTTCCATCAGCTCAAACAACAGTATCTTTCTACTTCCCTGTTGTACCAACACACCCGCTTCTATGTGCTGAAAGATAGTACAATTCTCCAGCCTTGCATTAATCCCTACTATCATGGACTTGTATCTTTGCGTGTTACTCCACGTTATCATATTTTCTATATGGCCGAAAATAAAATATAGTTCCAGATCTGGGACTGATATTCCCCCTCCCGCTCATGGATATACAATATTTGTGCTTTTATCCTTGTTTTTTTCCTTCGCCGTATCAAGTCCATTAAAAGACTGGCTATTCTTTTAAATATTTTTTTTAGGGATTATTGGCTTCCACAGAATATAGTTCAGGGAAGGTAATAAGCACATTTTCACTAAGGAGATCCGACCTGCCATCGAAACATATAATCTTTTCCAAAACCCTATTTTCTACCTAATTTCTTTAATTTTGTGAATCACATTCAGCTGGACATAATCCTTAGGATTTGGAGTTATTTGAATGCCCAGATATTTAACGGGTTTGTTGCTCTTTTTAATTTCCAATGCTCCTGGTATAAATTTGTTCAGAGGATCAATCGGGACACAGGCCGATTTAGACCAGTTTATCTTAAGACCGGCATGTTTACCGTACTGATCAAATACCTGAAAAATCTTCATGAGTGATTTATGTGAGCCTACAAACAGCATAATATCGTCCGCATACAGAGCAATTTTTTCCTCGTGCGCACCAAACCTGAACTCCACGATTTCTTCATCTTGCCTGATCATATCGGCCAATGGCTCCATAGCTATAGCAAAAAGCAGGGGGGAAAGGGGACACCCCTGTCTAACCCCCCTACCAATATCAATATTTTCTGAATATTCCCCATTTAATATAACTTTTCCTGAAATTTCAGTACATAACAGCCTTACCCATGATATAAAATTATCACCAAAACCCATTGTCTTCAATGTTATAATCAAAAAGGGCCATTCTACAGTATCAAATGCCTTTGAGGCATCTATGGTAACAATTAGACGTTCGCCACAATTCGTGGGTTCAAGTTGGGTGTTCATAAAATAACGCATAATATTATCGGTTGTAGTTTTACCTGACATAAATCCCGTCTGATCCTCATGAACAAGTCCCGAGACCACACTTCTCAGTCTTGCTGACAAAATCCTGGCCAGAATTTTATCGGTATTAATTAGTGAAATGGGACGATATAAGTCCAGAAGGGCTGGATCTTTCCCCGGCTTTAGAATCAGTGTAATTAGAGCTTCTCTCAATGAGTCTGGCAGCTTCCCTGCCTTCCTCGAGTCTTCCCACATTGTCAGTAATTTGGGGGTTAATATTTCTTTATATTGAGCATACACTTCAAACGGGATATCGTCTATTCCTGGGGCCTTATTTTTTGTGATGCTAGACAGTATTTTATCCACTTCCAGGGTATTTAGGGGGGCCTCCAATTTTTCACTTTGCTCTTTTGTTAGCCTAGAGATTGTAGTATCCTCCAGGAAATATTGTATTTGTGTCGAGTTTTTATTTATCTTGCTGCTATACATATCTTGAAAATATTCTTTAAGCAGTTCTATTTTAGCCGCTTGTTCAGTAGTTTTGTGGCCTAATTTATCTGCTAAACAGTGAATATATATATATTTTTTTTATCTGGGTCCCCACCGAGGCCGCTAACTTTTTACTTGGTTTATGTGCATAAATATAATTATCCCTCACATAGTTTTCTTTCTGTTGTTGTGCCAGTAAAAGCCACTCATCTTCCAATTTGGATACTGCCTCTATCCATTCTTTATAGTTTTTATCTGTAGGGTTTCCAATATATTTATTTTCATATCTTTCTGCCTCTTGTTCCATGTCCAATATTTTTTTCCTTACTCCTTTTTTGTATACTACTGTGTATATATGCCTTTGCGGCCTCCCATACTATATTGGTTGCTGCTGAACTTTCATTCCAGTCAAAAAAATCCATTATCTCTTTCAAAATCTTATCGTGTATGCCCATTATATTTATCCACCCAAAATCTGTGTGCATCGCTCTTCTTTTTTTATTATTTGTTTTTATGTTAATAATAATTGGGTTATGATCTGAAATCCCACGCTGTCCATATTTGACCTTTTCGATATCGGACGAACCTTTATTATTAGTGAAAGCTAAGTCAATTCGTGATAGGCTCCTATGAGTCTTTGAAAAACATGAATATTTTTTAATTTCGGGTACATTACCCTCCAAATATCTATCCAACCAAATTCTTCTGTAATGTTTTTCTAATTTTGATCCCGTGCTAAAAATTTGAGCATTCCCAACTCTATCTATCCATTTTGCTATCCATGACATTATTAAAGTCACCCATAACTAGAAGTGGTTTATCCCCTACCTTAAGTACAAAATTATGAATTTTTTATAAGACCTCTAAATTAAAGGGTGGCGGTATATAGACATTTCCAATTACCCATGGTCTTCCTTCCAAAAAACATTCGATCAAACATATCGCCCCTCCCCATCTATAGCTGTTTCACCTATTTTAACCCCTTTGGGACACAGCCTTATTTCACCTTTAGGACCAGGCCAATTTTTGCAAATATGACCAGTGTCACTTTAAGTGGTGATAACTTTAAAACGCTTTGACTTATCCAGGCCATTCTGAGATTGTTTTTTCATCACATATTGTACTTCATGACACTGGTAAAATGAAGTAAAAAAAAAATACAACATTTAGCAAAAATTTGTAAAAAATTTCAAATTTACAAGTTTCAATTTCTCTACTTCTATAATACATAGTAATACCGCCAAAAATAGTTATTACTTTACATTCCCCACATGTCTAATTCATGTTTGGATCATTTTGGGAATAATATTTTATTTTTTGGGGATGTTACAAGGCTTAGAAGTTTAGAAGCAAATCTTGAAATTTTTCAGAAATGTGCAAAAACCCAATTTTTAGGGACCAGTTCAGGTCTGAAGTCACTTTGCGAGGCTTACATAATATAAACCACCCAAAAACGTTGTTAACCCTTTAGGTGTTGCACAAGAGTTATTGGCAAATGGGGATGAAATTTGAGAATTTCATTTTTTTGCCAAATTTTCCATTTTAACCCATTTTTTCCACTAGCAAAGCAAGGGTTAACAGCCAAACAAGACTGTATCTTTATTGCCCTGACTCTGCCGTTTACAGAAACACCCCATATGTGGTCGTACACTACTGTACGGCCACACGGCGGGGTGTGGAGGGAAAGGAGCGCCGTGTGGTTTTTGGAGGGCTGATTTTTATGGACCGGTTTATTTACACTGTGTCCTGTTTCAACCCCCCTGATGCACCCCTGGAGTAGAAACTCCCTAAAAGTGACCCCATTTTGGAAACTACGGGATAAGGTGGCGGTTTTGTTGCGACTATTTTTAGGGTACATATGATTTTTGGTTGCTCTATATTACATTTTTGTGAGGCAAGGTTACCAAAAATTTAAATTCTGAAATTTCATCTCCATTTGCCATTAACTGTTGAGGAACACCTAAATGGTTAATAAAAGTTGTAAAATCAGTTTTGAATTCCTTTAAGGGGTGTAGTTTCTTAGATGGGGTCACTTTTAGGGAGTTTTTACTCTAGGGGTGCATCAGGGGGGCTTCAAAAGGGACATGGTGTCAATAAAAAAGGCCATCAAAATCGGCCTTCCAGAAACCATGTCGGTCCTTTCCTTTTGCACCCTGCCTTTTAGTGATACAGCAGTTTACGACCACAAATGTGGCGTTTCTGTAAACTGCAGTATCAGGGTAATAAATATTAAGTTTTGTTTGGTTGTTAACCCTTGCTTTGTTACCAGAAAAAACGGATTGAAATGAAAAAGTGCCAAAAATAGCTGTTTTAGCACAGTTTTAAAAAAAAAATTTGACCGTGTTAATCTGGGGGGTTAGGTAATGGGGTATTTTTATAGAGGAGATTCTTACGGACGTGGAGATACCTAATAAGTCTACTTTTTTTTACAATTATTTAGGTTTTAGACTATATTATCCTTTTTGATGCAAATTTTTTTTTTGTAACTAAAGTCTGAGTCATTTATTTATTTTTTTAGGCGATTATCTTATGTGGGGGCTTATTTTTTGCGGGATGAGAGGACGGTTTTATTGGCACTATTTTGGGGGCTATATGACTTTTTGATCGCTTGCTATTAAACTTTTTGTTATGTAAAATGACAAAAAAAAATCTTTTTTTGCACCGTTTTTTTTTTTTTTTGGGACCGTGTTAATCTGGGGGGTTGGGTAATGGGGTATTTTTATAGAGGAGATTATTACCGATGCGGAGATACCTAATTTGTATACTTTTTTAAAATTAGTTTAGTTTTTACAAATTTTTTTGGTGTCTCAAGTCTGAGAACCATAGTTTTTTTATCCGATTGTCAGTGGCTACATTGTGATATAAATTTAGTACTCTATGGAAGTGTGGTACTCCCTGAAGCAACCAATAATGCAGAGGCCCGGATGATCGGGGCACGTGTCACATTAAGTAGTGGTGTCCTTCCGTATCCCCCTCCTGTGACACACTCTGCACCTTTTTTGGGATCGTCCCTTCTTTCCAGTATGGGGGAACCACACCTGGAAAGTGTTGGCCAGGGATGATCCGGTCGCCTCCAGTTCCCGAGGTACTCCGGCCTGCTCTTTCCCGGTCCGAAAAGTTTAGGGCCTTGAGGACTGCCTCATAGAACTGAAGGAATGTCCCTGTGTTGCCAGCGCTCCGGGACAGCACAAAAGAGTTGAACATGGCAACCTGCTCCAAGTAGACCGCAACTTTTTTGTACCATGCACGGGTTTTGTGCATCGCATTATATGGCTTGAGGACTTGATCAGAGAGATCAACTCCTCCCATATACCGATTGTAGTCGACGATACAATCGGGCTTGAGGACCGTTGCCGCGGTACCTCGCACAGGGACAGGGGTGATGCCGTTACCATGAATTGTGGACAGTACAAGGACATCCCTCTTGTCCTTATATCTGACCAGCAACAGGTTTCCAGTGGTAAGGGCACGGGGCTCACCCCTGGGGATAGGTACCTGGAGGGGGTGGGCAGGGAGGCCACGTTGATTTTTCCACATGGTCCCACAAGCAGACGTGGATCTGGCGGCGAGGGACTGGAACAAGGGGATACTAGTATAAAAGTTATCCGCGTAAAGATGGTAACCCTTATCTAGCAGTGGGTGCAAAAGGTCCCACACAAGTTTTCCGCTAACACCCAGAGTGGGGGGACATTCTGGGGGTTGAATACGGGAATCTCGCCCCTCGTACACACGAAACTTGTAAGTGTACCCTGAGGTACTCTAACAAAGTTTGTACAGCTTCACGCCATACCTCGCCCGCTTTGAGGGAACATACTGGTGGAAAATGAGTCTCCCCTTGAAGTTAATGAGAGACTCATCAACCGCGACCTCCCTTCCAGGTACATAGGCTTGTACAAATTTGCCCCCAAAGTGATCGATGACCGGCCGTATCTTATACAGACGGTCATAGGCAGGATCATCTCGGGGGGGACATGCTGCATTATCTGAATAATGCAGGCATTTCCGGATGGCCTCAAACCGGGAGCGTGTCATTGGGTGCAATGACAGGGAGCGATGATTGCACCTCTCCCTTTCATTATACCCCTTAGATGCTGCATTCATCGCTGCTCGCGGCATCTGAGTTTAATATTAAAGTGTATAATAAATAAAAAAATACTTCATCCATTTGATCGCGAAGAGCCAGCCGCCGCCATCTTGATTGAAGATCCAGCGAGTGAAATCCTGCGCAGTCCGTGATGACGTCACCTGCTCGGCTGCGCGGGATTTCACGTGGGATCTTTAATCAATCAGTATTGTCCATTTCTGTTCACTATCATTCATCTGCTATCGACCTATACGACATAAACTTTCCATCTACCCCATTGCTGGATCATCTCCTCTTTCCATGACCATCAGCATTCAGTTCCTGTCATCTACTCGTGAGTTTGTTTAAGTGCCTTCTTTTGTGCCATGTGCTTTATTTATGTGTTTTTTTCAATCACCCTGTTGTGGTGCAGTTCAGCTCATTGTGAGTCCTGGGGGTATCTGAGTTCTATGAGCCACAGTTAGGACACGTGAAAGGCAACAGACATGTGTGAAGTCTAGTTCTGTGGTCTAGTGCACAACCAGCATCGTTACAGATGAGGATTCTCACCATGCATTAGGACATGCAGGGCTGATTTACATCACTGCTACCTCTCAGCCTCTAATTCAGATATACGTAAGCACACCTTAAGGGATGTAGTTCTCCTCAATCAGGGCCCTTCTTCTCCAGGAACAGTCACATTGGCTGCCGTTAGTGTACATATGCCCTTGGTATCGCATCACCAACACTGTCAAGCATTATTAGTGATGGCTAGAGTTGAGCGGACACCTGGATGTTCGAGTTCGACGGGTTCGGCCGAACTTGACCCCGAACCTGAACCCCATTGAAGTCAATGGGGACTCGAACTTTTGAGCACTAAAATGGCTGTAAAAATGTGATGGAAAGAGCTAGGGGGCTGCAAATGCCAGCAAAATGTGGTTAAGAGCATGGCAAGTGCTCTTCAAACAAATGTGGATAGGGAAATTACTTTAAATAACATAAAATACGTAAAAAAATAAAAATAAAATCTTGATCTAGGAGAACGTGGTCCATATGGAGTAGGAGGTTGAGGAGGCGGTAGATGTGGTGGTGTATGTGGAAGCGGCGGTGGAGGAGGAGGTAGCCTACACTGCTTTTTGGTTTTAATTTTATTTTCTTTTTTTTTATTAGGGTACACCCCAAAACACTGGGAAATATAACCTGTGATAACCCCCTCCAGTCGTGCTAAACAAACGTTCAGACAATACACTGGCTGCAGGGCAGGCCAGCACCTCCAAGGGGTAAAGGGCAAGCTCAGGCCATGTGCCCAATTTGGACACCCAGAAGTTGCAGGGGCTGACCCCTGTCAGTCAGTTCGTGTAGGCGTGTGCACACTTACTGACCCACCATGTCGCACGTCCCTGTGATGTTCACGATCCAATTTGATATCTGCTCTATCAACTTTCGATGTTCTTTTATGCACCTACCATGGTGATCACGGGTGGCGGGGAATCATGGTTCCAGGCCGGAGAGGGAGCCTGAGAAAAGGATACCACATGCAAATTAAATGTAATCAAGCAGAAATGTGGGCTAAAATATTGAAGCATAAGCTTCCAAGTTAAGGAGGGGGCGCGGCAATTACCCACTCCTGACTCGGGGAGGTAGTGACGATAAATAACAATACAGGACTCTAAAGATGCCCTGTTATTGGAATGATTAATAAAAAAATTATAGGGAATGTCACTGTGGTATTTTGGATTTGGAAACGTTAGCCAGGAGAAGCCCTGCTGCCGCTTTGTTGACTCTAGATAACTTCTGCCTGATCACACGTCCCTGTGACGTCCACCATCCATTTGGATATCTTCTCTATCAACTTTCGATGTTCTTTTCTGAGCCTACCATGTTGATCATGGTTATTGGCGAATCAGGGTTCCACGCCGGAGAGGGAGCGTGAGAAAAAGAGACCACATCCAAGGGAGATAAATGGATAAAAAATTTTTTTGATGGAGCGGAAATATGTGAAAAGGTATTGAGGCGCAAATGTGGGACAAATTACTGAAGCGCAAATGTGGGAAAAGTTATTGAGGCGCAAATGTGGGACAAATTACTGAAGCGCAAATGTGGGAAAAGTTATTGAAGCGCAAATGTGGGACAACTTGTTAAAGTTTAAGCATTGAATGAAAGGAGGTGGCGCGCATCAATTAAAGAAAAAATTCTTAAATTTTATTCCCTGTCACCTATGCAGAGCAGTGGTTTCTATCTGGCAAAATTAGAAAAATGTCACCTGACAATGTAACATACGATAACATTTATGTTCCTGTTACCTATGCAGAGGTGCCCCCGGGATGTTCACCAGCCATGTGGATATTTTCTCTATCAACTTTCGATGTTCTTTTCTGAGCCTACCATGTTGATCACGGTTATCGGCGAATCAAAGCTTCAGGAGATCTCCGGATGATTATCGATCTGAGGTATTTCAATCAGTTCATAAGGAAGGTGAAGTTTCGTATGGAAACTGTCAGGTCAGTAGTTTACGTCCTCAATCCTGGGGACGTGATGGCAACCCTGGACCTCAAGGATGCATATCTGCACATCCCGATCCATCGTGCTTCCAGGAAATATCTCAGCATCGCGGTCCAAGTTTCCGGGGTCGTCATGCATCTTGAGTTTGTTGCCCTTCCCTTTGGCATTTCTTCTGCCCCTCACACTTTTACCAAGGTGGTGGTTTCTGTGGTGGCGGCTTTGAGACTTCAAGGACTGACCATCATCCTTATCTGGATGACTGGCTTTTGAAAGCCTCTTCTCTAACAGTCCTATCTCAACATCTTCAAGTAGCAATCTCCTTTCTGTTCTGCCTAGGTTGGATTGTCAACTGGCAGAAGTTGAACGTGAGCCCGTTGACTTCAGTAAGATATGTAGGCTTCATAATCAACTCCGCTGGGATGTCTCTCCAGTTGACCCCAGAAAGAAGATCCCGGATTCAGAACAAGGCAGAATTCCTTTCCGTTCCCCGGCGAGTCCCAGTCCGATCTCTCATGAAGATGTTGGGGCTCATGTCAACATCTGCGGAAGCAGTCCCTTGGGCTTTATGGTACCTCCGTCCTCTACAGTTGGAGGTCCTCTCCAAATAGGATGGCAGGAAGGAAGACTAATGGCTCCCCCCGCAGCAGATCTTGGTGTCGTGGGACACTCACCTCTGCTCAGATCTGCACAGATTCAACCTGACAGCCTAGAGGTTGATCAGTCCCTTCCCAGAGTAGAAGGGCTTTTAGAGTCGGTCCTGAGAACGCTGTCTCATTCTAGAGCAGACTCTACCAAGAGAGCCTACTGTCGTATTATGAGGATATTTTCATCCTGGTGTACCTCAAAGGAGGTGGCGTCTGCTGATCCGCCCCTCTCTGCTATCCTTCATTTCCTGCAAGACGGCCTTGATAGGGGCCTTGCCCCTTCTACTCTGAGGGTTCAAGTTTCAGCCATCTCAGCTTGCCTCAACAGGCCTTTTTCTCAGGACCCGCTCATTAAACGGTTCCTTAAAGGAGCTGAAAGATTAAAGCCTACAGTACTGAGACCCATTCCTCAATGGGATTTATCAGTAGTTCTCAGGGGGTTAGCATCTCCCCCCTTTGAACCGTTAGAGAAGGTGGATTTCAAGTTTGTCACTTGGAAGCTTGTGTTTCTCCTTGCAGTGACTTCGGCCAAGAGGGTCTCTGAGCTTCAAGCTCTCTCAGCACATGAGCCCTATACAATCTTTTTACATGACCGGGTCCTTCTTAGATTCCTCCCGTATTTTAGGCCTAAAGTTCCTTCCTTCCAGAACATCAACCAGGTGATATCCCTCCCGGTTCTGTCAACATCTTCCACCTCCTCCGAGGAACCTACTAGACATCCGCTTGACGTCTCGAGATGTCTCCAGATCTATATGGATAGATCAAAGAAGTTCAGGAAAGATGAAAATCTTCTAATCCTGTTTGCCGGTAAGTTTAAAGGCTGTAAGGCATCCAAACCTTCCATCAGTCGGGGGATTAAGGAGGCTATTAGGGAAGCCTTTGTTTCCCAATCTCTGGATCCTCCGGAGTTTGTAAAGGCCCACTCTACTAGAGCTGTGGCTACTTCTTTTGCTGAGAGGAGTCTTCTGCCTCTCGACATGATTTGTAAAGCTGCCTCCTGGAGCTCTAAATAGAGATGTCCCGAACTATTCGCCGGCGAACAGTTCCCGGCGAACATCGCTTGTTCACATTCGTGGCGGCGGGCGAACATATGCAATGTTCGTTCCGCCCCCTATACGTCATCATTGAGCAAACTTTAACCCTGTACCTCACAGTCAGCAGACACATTCCAGCCAATCAGCATACCCTCCCTCCCAGACCTTCCCACCTCCTAAAAAAAAGCTAGGACGGCAGCCCTCTTAGATTCATTCTGAAGCTGCAGAGTTAGTTAGAGCAGGGAGAGTGCTGCTGCTGCTGAATTAATAGGGAAAGCGTTAGCTAGGCTAGTGTTCTGTGTCCACTCCAGTCCTCAAAGACTCATCTGCTGTAAGGACAGCGTCCTGACAGCACCCCAAAAAGCCCTTTTTAGGGCTGGTACATCAGTCTGCTTTTTTACATTTTTATATATATATATATATATATATATATATATTGCAGTTGCCTGCCCGTGTGTGAGAGGCCACAGGCCCACAGACTGTACTCTGTGCACACCACTCATATAGGGTGGCACAGTACCTTGCAGATAAAGTCATTTAATTTTTCCTCTGTAATTGCAGTTGCTTGCCAGTGAGTGTCAGGCCCACTGACTGTACTGTGCCCACTGCCAGTGCCCACCACTGATATCGGGTGGCACAGTACCTGGCAGATAAAAAAGTCATAAAATTTTTCCTCTGTAATATAATTTCAGTTGCCTGCCAGTGAGTGTCAGGCCCACAGACTGTACTGTGCCCACTGCCCACCACTCATATAGGGTGGCACAGTACCTTGCAGATAAAAAAGTAATTTAATTTTTTCTATGTAATATAATTGCAGTTGCCTGCCAGTGAGTGTCAGGCCCACAGACTGTACTGTGCCCACTGCCCACTACTCATATAGGGTGGCACAGCATCTTGCTGTTAAAAAATTCATTTAATTTTTCCTCTGTACTATAATTGCAGTTGCCTGCCAGTGAGTGTCAGGCCCACTGACTGTACTGTGCCCACTGCCCACCACTCATATAGGGTGGCACAGTACCTTGCAGATAAAAAAGTCATTGAATGACCTTCAATGAGATCAGTGAGGACGAGGAACGGGACATGAGTAGCTCGGCATCCAACCTTGTGCAAATGGGGTCTTTCATACTGTCATGCCTGTTGAGGGACCCTGGTATAAAAAGGTTGAAGGAGAACGATCTGTACTGGGTGGCCACGCTACTAGATCCCCAGTATAAGCAGAAAGTGGCTGAAATGTTACCGAATTACCGGAAGTCGGAAAGGATGCAGCAGTTCTAAAACAAGTTAAAAAGTATGCTTTACACAGCGTATAAGGGTGATGTCACAGCACAACGGGAATCTAACAGGGGAAGAGGTGAAAGTAATCCTCCTCCTACCACGACCACGCCGGCAAGGACAGGACGCTTTACAGACGTGTTGTTGATGGAGGACATGCGGAACTTTTTAAGTCCTACGCATCGACACAGCCCTCTGGGGTCCACCCTCAGAGAATGACTCGACCGACAGGTAACAGACTACCTCGCCTTAACTGCAGATATCGACACTCTGAGGAGCGATGAACCCCTTGACTACTGGGTGTGCAGGCTTGACCTGTGGCCTGAGCTATCCCAATTTGCGATAGAACTTCTGGCCTGCCCCGCTTCAAGTGTCCTGTCAGAAAGGACCTTCAGCGCAGCAGGAGGTATTGTCACTGAGAAGAGAAATCGCCCAGGTCAAAAAAGTCTAGATTACCTCATCTTTATTAAGATGAATGAGGCATGGATCCCGAAGGGACTGACAGTGGGGGATGCATTTGACTAAAAAAGGCCTGATGAGATGCCTTGGGCTAAAAATGCCGCGCTGCTGTATTTAATCTCTGCATGCCGAGTGACTTGCGTGACTTCTCCGCCACCAACTAGGGTTCAAGCCGCAATGTTTTAGTACACTTTCTGCCTGGAAAACATAAATTTTTCTGGCTGCTGCTGTAGCAGCTGCAACAATACCTAATTTTTCAGGCATGTGTACATGCCTAATTTTTCTGGCCTCTGGTGCTGCACTGTGGCTGCAAAAACAAAACAAAAAAAAAGGCACATACATGTGTCAATTCCCCTTCGTGATCGTTACCTTGTTGTGGTGAAGGGGCTTGCGTATCACAATGAAGCGACCACTTCTATGAGTGTGTTGGCAATGTTGGCACACCCCAGATGATAAGGTCGTTGCTTCATTGTGAACAGACCAAAAGCGATCGGCTGGATAATTTTTCATAGAAAAAACATACATTTTCTTTGTGATCATCTAAGGTGATCATTACAGCCTACTGGGCCAGTGGTGGGCAAACTTTTTTGTCAACTGAGCCAAATATCGCCAAAACCACGATTGAAATCTCTTTCGAGAGCCACATTTTTAAAACCTAAAATATTGCGTCAACAGTACCAGTGAGGACTATTAGGGCTCATGCACATGACCGTGTGCCTGCCGTTGCCATATTGCAGGCCGCATACGGCGGGTCCGCAATACACGGGCACTGGCCGTGTGCAGCCCGCATCAAGGACCCATTCACTTCAATGGGTCCAGGATCCGGGATATGAGTGCTACAGAGTGCTTCCGTGGTGCTTCTGGCTGTGCCTCCGCACCACAAAAAAGTAGCGCATGCACTACTTATTTTTGCGGTGCGGAGGCACAGCCGGAAGCACCACGGAAGCACACTGTAGCACTCATATCCCTGATCCTGGACCTATTGAAGTGAATGGGTCCATGATGCGGGCTGCTACTTTTTTGCGAACCCCATTAAAGTGAATGGGTCCGCGATCCTCATGCAGCTGTCCCATGGTCTGTGTCCGTGCATTGCAGACCGCTATTTGCGGTCTGCAGCACAGGCATGGCGCCCTTACATTCGTGGGCATGAGCCCAGAGTGTGTTTTTACATACTTTTATATGTACTTTATTTTATTTGGATCTTGATTATTATTTCATTTTATCTTTATCATTTGTTACTTTTATTAAACTTGTCTGCAGATGTGGATGTAATGTGGATGACGTACTTATGGGGGATATTTGTGGATGACACACCTTTGGGGGATATCTGTGGATGACGCACTTATGGGGAATATCTGTGGATGACGCACTTATGGGGATATCTGTGGATGACGCACTTATGGGGGATATCTGTGGATGACGCACTTATGGGGGATATCTGTGGATGACGCACTTATGGGGGATATCTGTGGAGGGCACTTATGGGGGATATCTGTGGATGACACATATATAGCATAAGATGCTATATACACTGCGTGCAGAATTATTAGGCAAATGAGTATTTTGACCACATCATCCTCTTTATGCATGTTGTCTTACTCCAAGCTGTATAGGCTCGAAAGCCTACTACTAATTAAGCATATTAGGTGATGTGCATCTCTGTAATGAGAAGGGGTGTGGTCTAATGACATCAACACCCTATATTAGGTGTGCATAATTATTAGGCAACTTCCTTTCCTTTGGCAAAATGGGTCAAAAGACGGACTTGACAGGCTCAGAAAAGTCAAAAATAGTGAGATATCTTGCAGAGGGATGCAGCACTCTTAAAATTGCAAAGCTTCTGAAGCGTGATCATCGAACAATCAAGCGTCTGTGTCCTCTGTATCCCCCCAGCCACGCACCAGTGATGGCCATGAGCTGGTCTGGGTGCCAACCTGCTGTGAACTTGGTTCCTCCTCCTCCATCTCCTCCTCTTCATCCTCCCTTGCTGCGGTGGGCAGTAGCAGGCGTACTGTCTAGGGGACGGCCGCTCCGCTTTTGCACCCTGCTCCCTCTTCTGCTGTGCTGGTGGCTCTGTGCGACCACCGCCTCTTCCTCCGAACTACATAGGTCACGCGCATGACCTTGATTCAATGTGGGGTCGAGGACCTCATCGTCCTCCACATGATCTTCCACCCAGTCTTCACCCCTGCCCTCCTTGTCGGTCTGCACACTTTAGAAAGCCCCAGCAGTTGGCACCTGTGTTTCGTCATCATCCGAGATGTGCTGCGATGGTCCTTCCATGTACTTATCTTGAAACTTAAGTGGTTGGGCATCGGTGCACTCAATCTCTTCCACTTCTGGGGCAGGGATAGGTGGATGGCCCTGGGAAACCCTGCTAACAGAGTCATCAAAAAGCAGAAGAGACTGCTGCATGACTTGGGGCTCAGACTGCTTGTCTGATTTGCAAGGGGGTGAGGTGAAAGACTGATGGACATCGGCTGCAGGTGCCAACTCTGACCTTTCAGCAGGAGATTGGGTGGAAGACAATGTGAAGGAACTGGATGCACTGTCAGCAACCCAATCTACTATCGCCTGTACTTGTTCAGGCCTCACCATTCATGAGGCATGGATCCCGAAGGGACTGACAGTGGGGGATGCATTTGACTAAAAAAGGCCTGATGAGATGCCTTGGGCTAAAAATGCCGCGCTGCTGTATTTAATCTCTGCATGCCGAGTGACTTGCGTGACTTCTCCGCCACCAACTAGGGTTCAAGCCGCAATGTTTTAGTACACTTTCTGCCTGGAAAACATAAATTTTTCTGGCTGCTGCTGTAGCAGCTGCAACAATACCTAATTTTTCAGGCATGTGTACATGCCTAATTTTTCTGGCCTCTGGTGCTGCACTGTGGCTGCAAAAACAAAACAAAAAAAAAGGCACATACATGTGTCAATTCCCCTTCGTGATCGTTACCTTGTTGTGGTGAAGGGGCTTGCGTATCACAATGAAGCGACCACTTCTATGAGTGTGTTGGCAATGTTGGCACACCCCAGATGATAAGGTCGTTGCTTCATTGTGAACAGACCAAAAGCGATCGGCTGGATAATTTTTCATAGAAAAAACATACATTTTCTTTGTGATCATCTAAGGTGATCATTACAGCCTACTGGGCCAGTGGTGGGCAAACTTTTTTGTCAACTGAGCCAAATATCGCCAAAACCACGATTGAAATCTCTTTCGAGAGCCACATTTTTAAAACCTAAAATATTGCGTCAACAGTACCAGTGAGGACTATTAGGGCTCATGCACATGACCGTGTGCCTGCCGTTGCCATATTGCAGGCCGCATACGGCGGGTCCGCAATACACGGGCACTGGCCGTGTGCAGCCCGCATCAAGGACCCATTCACTTCAATGGGTCCAGGATCCGGGATATGAGTGCTACAGAGTGCTTCCGTGGTGCTTCTGGCTGTGCCTCCGCACCACAAAAAAGTAGCGCATGCACTACTTATTTTTGCGGTGCGGAGGCACAGCCAGAAGCACCACGGAAGCACACTGTAGCACTCATATCCCTGATCCTGGACCTATTGAAGTGAATGGGTCCATGATGCGGGCTGCTACTTTTTTGCGAACCCCATTAAAGTGAATGGGTCCGCGATCCTCATGCAGCTGTCCCATGGTCTGTGTCCGTGCATTGCAGACCGCTATTTGCGGTCTGCAGCACAGGCATGGCGCCCTTACATTCGTGGGCATGAGCCCAGAGTGTGTTTTTACATACTTTTATATGTACTTTATTTTATTTGGATCTTGATTATTATTTCATTTTATCTTTATCATTTGTTACTTTTATTAAACTTGTCTGCAGATGTGGATGTAATGTGGATGACGTACTTATGGGGGATATTTGTGGATGACACACCTTTGGGGAATATCTGTGGATGACGCACTTATGGGGATATCTGTGGATGACGCACTTATGGGGGATATCTGTGGATGACGCACTTATGGGGGATATCTGTGGATGACGCACTTATGGGGGATATCTGTGGAGGGCACTTATGGGGGATATCTGTGGATGACACATATATAGCATAAGATGCTATATACACTGCGTGCAGAATTATTAGGCAAATGAGTATTTTGACCACATCATCCTCTTTATGCATGTTGTCTTACTCCAAGCTGTATAGGCTCGAAAGCCTACTACTAATTAAGCATATTAGGTGATGTGCATCTCTGTAATGAGAAGGGGTGTGGTCTAATGACATCAACACCCTATATTAGGTGTGCATAATTATTAGGCAACTTCCTTTCCTTTGGCAAAATGGGTCAAAAGACGGACTTGACAGGCTCAGAAAAGTCAAAAATAGTGAGATATCTTGCAGAGGGATGCAGCACTCTTAAAATTGCAAAGCTTCTGAAGCGTGATCATCGAACAATCAAGCGTCTGTGTCCTCTGTATCCCCCCAGCCACGCACCAGTGATGGCCATGAGCTGGTCTGGGTGCCAACCTGCTGTGAACTTGGTTCCTCCTCCTCCATCTCCTCCTCTTCATCCTCCCTTGCTGCGGTGGGCAGTAGCAGGCGTACTGTCTAGGGGACGGCCGCTCCGCTTTTGCACCCTGCTCCCTCTTCTGCTGTGCTGGTGGCTCTGTGCGACCACCGCCTCTTCCTCCGAACTACATAGGTCACGCGCATGACCTTGATTCAATGTGGGGTCGAGGACCTCATCGTCCTCCACATGATCTTCCACCCAGTCTTCACCCCTGCCCTCCTTGTCGGTCTGCACACTTTAGAAAGCCCCAGCAGTTGGCACCTGTGTTTCGTCATCATCCGAGATGTGCTGCGATGGTCCTTCCATGTACTTATCTTGAAACTTAAGTGGTTGGGCATCGGTGCACTCAATCTCTTCCACTTCTGGGGCAGGGATAGGTGGATGGCCCTGGGAAACCCTGCTAACAGAGTCATCAAAAAGCAGAAGAGACTGCTGCATGACTTGGGGCTCAGACTGCTTGTCTGATTTGCAAGGGGGTGAGGTGAAAGACTGATGGACATCGGCTGCAGGTGCCAACTCTGACCTTTCAGCAGGAGATTGGGTGGAAGACAATGTGAAGGAACTGGATGCACTGTCAGCAACCCAATCTACTATCGCCTGTACTTGTTCAGGCCTCACCATTCATGAGGCATGGATCCCGAAGGGACTGACAGTGGGGGATGCATTTGACTAAAAAAGGCCTGATGAGATGCCTTGGGCTAAAAATGCCGCGCTGCTGTATTTAATCTCTGCATGCCGAGTGACTTGCGTGACTTCTCCGCCACCAACTAGGGTTCAAGCCGCAATGTTTTAGTACACTTTCTGCCTGGAAAACATAAATTTTTCTGGCTGCTGCTGTAGCAGCTGCAACAATACCTAATTTTTCAGGCATGTGTACATGCCTAATTTTTCTGGCCTCTGGTGCTGCACTGTGGCTGCAAAAACAAAACAAAAAAAAAGGCACATACATGTGTCAATTCCCCTTCGTGATCGTTACCTTGTTGTGGTGAAGGGGCTTGCGTATCACAATGAAGCGACCACTTCTATGAGTGTGTTGGCAATGTTGGCACACCCCAGATGATAAGGTCGTTGCTTCATTGTGAACAGACCAAAAGCGATCGGCTGGATAATTTTTCATAGAAAAAACATACATTTTCTTTGTGATCATCTAAGGTGATCATTACAGCCTACTGGGCCAGTGGTGGGCAAACTTTTTTGTCAACTGAGCCAAATATCGCCAAAACCACGATTGAAATCTCTTTCGAGAGCCACATTTTTAAAACCTAAAATATTGCGTCAACAGTACCAGTGAGGACTATTAGGGCTCATGCACATGACCGTGTGCCTGCCGTTGCCATATTGCAGGCCGCATACGGCGGGTCCGCAATACACGGGCACTGGCCGTGTGCAGCCCGCATCAAGGACCCATTCACTTCAATGGGTCCAGGATCCGGGATATGAGTGCTACAGAGTGCTTCCGTGGTGCTTCTGGCTGTGCCTCCGCACCACAAAAAAGTAGCGCATGCACTACTTATTTTTGCGGTGCGGAGGCACAGCCGGAAGCACCACGGAAGCACACTGTAGCACTCATATCCCTGATCCTGGACCTATTGAAGTGAATGGGTCCATGATGCGGGCTGCTACTTTTTTGCGAACCCCATTAAAGTGAATGGGTCCGCGATCCTCATGCAGCTGTCCCATGGTCTGTGTCCGTGCATTGCAGACCGCTATTTGCGGTCTGCAGCACAGGCATGGCGCCCTTACATTCGTGGGCATGAGCCCAGAGTGTGTTTTTACATACTTTTATATGTACTTTATTTTATTTGGATCTTGATTATTATTTCATTTTATCTTTATCATTTGTTACTTTTATTAAACTTGTCTGCAGATGTGGATGTAATGTGGATGACGTACTTATGGGGGATATTTGTGGATGACACACCTTTGGGGGATATCTGTGGATGACGCACTTATGGGGAATATCTGTGGATGACGCACTTATGGGGATATCTGTGGATGACGCACTTATGGGGGATATCTGTGGATGACGCACTTATGGGGGATATCTGTGGATGACGCACTTATGGGGGATATCTGTGGAGGGCACTTATGGGGGATATCTGTGGATGACACATATATAGCATAAGATGCTATATACACTGCGTGCAGAATTATTAGGCAAATGAGTATTTTGACCACATCATCCTCTTTATGCATGTTGTCTTACTCCAAGCTGTATAGGCTCGAAAGCCTACTACTAATTAAGCATATTAGGTGATGTGCATCTCTGTAATGAGAAGGGGTGTGGTCTAATGACATCAACACCCTATATTAGGTGTGCATAATTATTAGGCAACTTCCTTTCCTTTGGCAAAATGGGTCAAAAGACGGACTTGACAGGCTCAGAAAAGTCAAAAATAGTGAGATATCTTGCAGAGGGATGCAGCACTCTTAAAATTGCAAAGCTTCTGAAGCGTGATCATCGAACAATCAAGCGTCTGTGTCCTCTGTATCCCCCCAGCCACGCACCAGTGATGGCCATGAGCTGGTCTGGGTGCCAACCTGCTGTGAACTTGGTTCCTCCTCCTCCATCTCCTCCTCTTCATCCTCCCTTGCTGCGGTGGGCAGTAGCAGGCGTACTGTCTAGGGGACGGCCGCTCCGCTTTTGCACCCTGCTCCCTCTTCTGCTGTGCTGGTGGCTCTGTGCGACCACCGCCTCTTCCTCCGAACTACATAGGTCACGCGCATGACCTTGATTCAATGTGGGGTCGAGGACCTCATCGTCCTCCACATGATCTTCCACCCAGTCTTCACCCCTGCCCTCCTTGTCGGTCTGCACACTTTAGAAAGCCCCAGCAGTTGGCACCTGTGTTTCGTCATCATCCGAGATGTGCTGCGATGGTCCTTCCATGTACTTATCTTGAAACTTAAGTGGTTGGGCATCGGTGCACTCAATCTCTTCCACTTCTGGGGCAGGGATAGGTGGATGGCCCTGGGAAACCCTGCTAACAGAGTCATCAAAAAGCAGAAGAGACTGCTGCATGACTTGGGGCTCAGACTGCTTGTCTGATTTGCAAGGGGGTGAGGTGAAAGACTGATGGACATCGGCTGCAGGTGCCAACTCTGACCTTTCAGCAGGAGATTGGGTGGAAGACAATGTGAAGGAACTGGATGCACTGTCAGCAACCCAATCTACTATCGCCTGTACTTGTTCAGGCCTCACCATTCATAGAGCCCCATTAGGCCCACCAAATACCGCTGCAGGTTCTGTCGCCTACTCGTACCTGAGGAAGGGGTTTCACTTGTGAGTGTAGCTGCCACAGATCGACCACGTCCTCTCCCTAAAACAGGATCTCCACCAGCAGCACCACGACCTGGGCCACGTCCTTTATTTGACGCTCTCCTCATATTTCTCAAATGTAGGATCTAAATGGGTGTTTAATTAATAGCAGAATATAACGACAGTATGTAAAGGTTGCATCTCACACGCCCTGATCCAGACTAGGCCGCAATTAAAGTTTTTTTTCCCAAAATGGGTTTGTTTAATAACTGAATGGAACCATAGTATGTAAAGGGTGTATCTCACATGCCCTGATTCAGACTAGGCCGCAATTAATTTTTTTTGCCCAAAATGGGTGTTTGTTTAATAACTGAATAGAACCACAGTATGTAAAGGGTGTATCTCACACAACCTGATCCAGACTAGGCCACAATTAAAGTTTGTTGACCAAAATGGGTGTTTTTCAAATAACTGAATAGAACCACGGTATGTAAAGGGTGTATCTCACACGCCTTGATCCAGACTAGGTAGCAATTAAAGATTTGTGCCCAAAATGGGTGTTTGTTTAATAACAGAAAAGAACCACAGTATGTAAAGGGTGTCTCTCACACGCCCTGTTCCAGACTAGCCCGCAATTAAAGTTTTTTGCCCAAAATGGATGTTTGTTTAATAACTGAATAGAACCACAGTATGTAAAGGGTGTATCTCACAATGACATATGCAGCAAAGGCTGCAAAATAAACTTTTTTGCCCAAAACGGGTGTTTGTTTAATGACTGAATATGACAGCAGTATATAACCCTTGAATTTCACACGTGCTGATGCTGCAAGGGCAGAAAAATTGTGTATTTTGCCCAAAAAAGGGAGTTTTATTAATAGAAGAATATAACCACAGTATATAAATGGTGTATCTCACACCGACTGATCCAGACTAGGCCGCAATTAAATTTGTTTGCCCAAAATGGTTGTATTTCAAATAAATGAATACAACCACAGTATGTAAAGGGTGTATCTCACACGTACTGATCCAGACTAGGCCGCAATTTTAGTTTTTTGCCAAAACTGGGTGTTTGTTTAATAACTGAATATGACAGCAGTATATAACCCTTGAATTTCACACATGCTGATGCTGCAAGGGCTGTAAAATTGGGTATTTTGGCAAAAAAGTGTGTTTTTAAAAACCCTGAAAATTATGGCTGTATTTCGAACTTACATTGCACACTCACCAATCCAGATGTTGGATATTGCCAAAAAAATGTTTTTTTTTTACTAACTGAATATGAAAGCTGTATATAAACCTTGAATTTCACACGTGCTGATGCTGCAAGGGCTGTAAAATAGTGGATTTTGCTAAAAACTGGAGTTTTTAAAAACCCAGAAAATTGTGGCTGTATTTCTCGCCTAAATTGCACACTGACTAATCCAGATGTTGTATTTTGCCAAAAAAGTGTGCTTTTTTAGTAACAGAATATGAAAGCTGTATATATTAAACTTGAATTTCACACGTGCAGATCTGTAAAATAGTGGATTTTGCCAAAAAAGGGTGTTTTTAAAAACCCAGAAAATTATGGCAGTATTTCTAGCTTAAATTGCACACTGACTAATCCAGATGTTTTATATTGCCAAAAAAAGTGTGTGTTTTTTTGTAACAGAATATGAAAGTTGTATATATTAAACTTGAATTTCACACGTGCAGATTTGTAAAATAGTGGATTTTGCCAAAAAAGGGTGTTTTTAAAAACTCAGAAAATTATGGCAGTATTTCTAGCCTAAATTGCACACTGACTAATCCAGATGTTGGATATTGCCAGAAAAGTGTGTTTTTTTACTAACTGAATATGAAAGCAGTATATAACCCTTGAATTTCACACGTGCTGATGCTGCAAGGGCTGTAGAATTGTGTATTTAGGCAAAAAAAATTGTTTTTAAAAACCCAGAAAATTATGGCTGTTTTTCTAGCTTAAATTGCACACTGACTAATCCTGCAAATGCACCAGATGTTGGCTATTGCCAACAAAAGGGTGATTTTTTAAAACCAGATTATTAGTGCAGTATTTCAAGGTTGGATTTGAATGTCACAAAAGCTCAGATGCAATGCCGGTGCACTGAGCTTACATAAAATCTACAACTAAATGTATGTAGATCGCTGAGTTAGATTCAAGTTCTGATCACAGATTCGCTCCCTGAAATCACCAGCAGCATCCTCAGCAGAGTGACATGCAGCGCTACGTGACTCCAGCTTATATAGAGGCTGGGTCACATGCTGCACTGGCCAATCACAGCCATGCCATTAGTAGGCATGGCTGTGATGGCTTCTAAGGTCAGACAGTTAAACGCTTGTTGATTGGCTGCTCCGATCCCGAACCCAAACTTTTACTAAAATGTTCGGGTTCGGGTCCAGGCCCTAAAAATCCTAAAGTTCGGTACGAACCCGAACTTTACAGTTCGGGTTCGCTCAACCCTAGTGATGGCACCTGCCTTTTTTTATGTACTTGCATTTTGCAAAAATTTCATTTTTCATGCAATAAAAATCTTTTCTTAGATTTCTGCATTGTTCTGTACCGCTGCTATTCCTACTAGAAATTTATAATGTAACTGACAACTTTGCTACCAGTATCAGTCTATGGTAATACCCACTTGTCAATTTATTGTGACAGTTCCTCTTTAAGAAGAATAGAAGGAGCCCTTGCTATGGAGCCCAGTGATTTCAATGCACGACCCTGGAAATCTGTCTGTAAAGAAATTCATCATGTTTTCTCTGTATATGCTAAAGCAATTACTGTCTAGCCTGGAATCAACTTATTGAGTTAAGTAGAACTAATGGTATCTTATTATAATCAAGGGAAGAGCTATAAACTATAGTGACTGTCCAGGTGGTAGGATACACCGCTCTCCTGTCAGAAGGAATAAATAAATATATATTTAATTACTCATGAGAGAAAAACCTTGACATTTCTCATTAAAGGACATGTGCTGGCAGGTTGAAAAGGCTTTCTTTCTAGCTGAGTGTTTAGTCTACGGAAGTTGCAAAAATATTGTTTTTATTAGAAAACCGATGCATAAAATATCATTAAAGTTAAAAATACAAAAAAAATGAAATTTGATAAATGAAACATGGTAAGTGAAATGAAATGTGATGTCAGATGAAATGTGATATGAGACAAATTATATTCACAAGTTTATCATAACAAAGCAAATAGAATGATGTAGTTAAAGGAGTTGGCTGGCCAATTATTATTTTTTTTCATAAAGTCTCCTGCTGGTCTTCACTTTCTGCTCCTTCTCAGCACACAGGAAATGACTGCTCGGGTAATAACTAACCCCATTAATCCAGACACCACTGGATGGCAAGGGAATGGGTGTATGAATGTATTATCACTAGTAAAGTTTTTAAAAATTATATTCAGACACTTTGCTAAATAAATAAAAAAATATTGGATTCGACCAGAAATAGTTTGGGCGTTAAAAAACAGCTATTTCCTGACTGCATAGAGCCAGTATTATAGTATAGAACACTCTGCATTGCAGAAACACAAATAGGGAGTCTGCTGTGGTAGTGAAACAATACTGTGAGTCCGTATGACACACACATGACAGATCCTACTATAGAGTGAAAGAGCGCACTCCTTTTACACTGTCATCAGCTGATTCCACATAGATTTCTACAGAACCTGTTCACCCCAAAATCAGTAGTATCAGACCGCTATTTCACCCCAATTACAGAATCAAAGATTAACGGAATTACCTATGTATAAAAGAATAACACAACAAAAAGGAGTGCGAAACACATCACTATAGAATGGTAAAAAAATCAAATTTTATTAATGTATCACTAAAATATGGACATGATTAACAATATATGTCACAAATAAAAAGCAGGGACAAAACACAGTCTTACACAACCTGCTAACAGCCCTATCCCAATGAAATAATGAGTATATCCCTGATGATCAGTGCATGGTGGAATAAATATCCTATTGAAAGTGATCAATCAGGGCTGTGTGGAAAGAGTATGCAATAGACGAATACAAGCGTGCCCCCTATAGAAAACAGCAACACTACTAAGGCCCAGAACAATTAAGTCTACCGACCTAGAGGTGCATAAAATAGTGGGGCAACATACCAGTATTTTAGAAGGGGCTGATGCCAGGGCGGAGGTGCTCCTCGACGCGCATTTCGCGTATAGTTCGCTTCCTCAGGAGGAGTTAATGGCTGGGGGAGAGGGGCAAGTTTACAAAAAGCCGCTTGCCAATCAGAGGTCCCGATATGGATCATGTGGTATGTCCCATCACTATGGCGGCGCATGGCCAATCTGCACCCGCCACGTCAAACAACTTCCGCCCTTCCCCTGAGGCCGATGACGGAGAGGGTGGTCAAACAATAATGATGCTGATCGCCGTCGCCGTCACCACACCTACACTAGAGAGAGATGGCGGAAGCGGACACACGGGCAGAGCGGACATGCGCACAAGTGACCTCGAGAAATTTGCGGCAATGGTGAGATGCAAAGAAATAATCTATGCCTCTCAATGCTATCTTTATACATTTAATATGAAGGTCCCTTCCATAACTAACAATTGAATCGTCATCAGTTAAAAATAGCACAACAACTATTATTCAAGGAGCAAGGAAAGTGCAAGTGCAACATAATTAGTGCCAGGACAATTGATTATAAATTAGGTCCATGAAATATTTGGACATGATTATTCATAATTAATAAACAATATAGTGAATCATACATAGTGAATTTTGAAATACAAAAATTAATTAAATATGGTGAAAATATAAATTCATAATAGTGCTCAACACATGTGTCATCTTTATAATACATGATTGTACAGTGCATAATATAAAATCCTGAAACATGAAATGTGAGCTCATAAAGAGCGGATAATAATTCATAAGTAATATATATTATTCGTGTGCTATTCATTACTACATACATATTTAAAAACACAACTCCAGCATAATACTGTGGATGCTAGTTCCCCAAGTAATGTATAAAATTCGTAGTGACGAGAGATCATGGACAACATCAAAATTCATAGCAAGTCGGCAAACTAGAGAAGTATAAGGAAAAAGAAATTAGCATATACGTATACATGTCAATCACATCCCAAAGGTAATAAATGTTAAAAATGGGTATTAGCCCCACTATACCCCTAAAATTATGCCACTTGTTCAGAGAAAGGAGCCAAAACCCAAATGATCTCAAAACTCTCCCGAAACATTTTAAAATTCACCACCAAAGTAATCCAAGTGGATTTCGATTTAGAGGCATTGACCAAGCACATTTGGGGATCAGAGGGGGCAATTATAGTAAAATTCTGGCCCAAATTGAGACTAGATGGATATTTAGACTCAATACCCTGACCCCCAAAGGATTAAATGAAAGCTTTGGTTTTGTCTCCTTTCTCTGAACAAGTGGCATCATTTTAGGGGTATAGTGGGGCTAATACCCATTTTTAACATTTATTACCTTTGGGATGTGATTGACATGTATACGTATATGCAAATTTCTTTTTCCTTATACTTCTCTAGTTTGCCGACTTGCTATGAATTTTGATGTTGTCCATGATCTCTCGTCACTACGAATTTTATACATTACTTGGGGAACTAGCATCCACAGCATTATGCTGGAGTTGTGTTTTTAAATATGTATGTAGTAATGAATAGCACACGAATAATATATATTACTTATGAATTATTATCCGCTCTTTATGAGCTCACATTTCATGTTTCAGGATTTTATATTATGCACTGTACAATCATGTATTATAAAGATGACACATGTGTTGAGCACTATTATGAATTTATATTTTCACCATATTTAATTAATTTTTGTACTTCAAAATTCATTATGTATGATTCACTATATTGTTTATTAATTATGAATAATCATGTCCAAATATTTCATGGACCTAATTTATAATCAATTGTCCTGGCACTAATTATGTTGCACTTGCACTTTCCTTGCTCCTTGAATAATAGTTGTTGTGCTATTTTTAACTGATGACGATTCAATTGTTAGTTATGGAAGGGACCTTCATATTAAATGTATAAAGATAGCATTGAGAGGCATAGATTATTTCTTTGCATCTCACCATTGCCGCGATTTACCGAGGTCACTTGTGCGCATGTCCGCTCTGCCCGTGTGTCCGCTTCCGCCATCTCTCTCCGGTGTAGGTGTGGTGACGGCGACGGCGATCAGCATCATTATTGTTTGACCGCCCTCTCCGTCATCGGCCTCAGGGGAAGGGGCGGAAGTTGTTTGACGTGGCGGGTGCAGATTGGCCATGCGCCGCCATAGTGATGGGACATACCACATGATCCATATCGGGACCTCTGATTGGCAAGCGGCACTTTTTAAACTTGCCCCTCTCCCCAGCCATTAACTCATCCTGAGGAAGCGAACTATACGCGAAACATGAGTCGAGGAGCACCTCCGCCCTGGCATCAGCCCCTTCTAAAATACTGGTATGTTGCCCCACTATTTTATGCACCTCTAGGTCGATAGACTTAATTGTTCTGGGCCTTAGTAGTGTTGCTGTTTTCTATAGGGGCACGCTTGTATTCGTCTATTGCATACTCTTTCCACACAGCCCTGATTGATCACTTTCAATAGGATATTTATTCCACCATGCACTGATCATCAGGGATATACTCATTATTTCATTGGGATAGGGCTGTTAGCAGGGTGGTGTAAGACTGTGTTTTGTCCCTGCTTTTTATTTGTGACATATATTGTTAATCATGTCCATATTTTAGTGATACATTAATAAAATTTGATTTTTTTACCATTCTATAGTGGTGTGTTTCGCACTCCTTTTTGTTGTGTTATTTTCAATACTGTGGGAGTGATTTAATTATGTATAAAAGAATGTGAACAACCTAAAATCAGCAGTATTAGAAGTATTAGAACGATTTTTAACCCCTATTACAGGGAGTGCAGAATTATTAGGCAAGTTGTATTTTTGAGGATTAATTTTATTATTGAACAACAACCATGTTCTCAATGAACCCAAAAAACTCATTAATATCAAAGCTGAATATTTTTGGAAGTAGTTTTTAGTTTGTTTTTAGTTTTAGCTATTTTAGGGGGATATCTGTGTGTGCAGGTGACTATTACTGTGCATAATTATTAGGCAACTTAACAAAAAACAAATATATACCCATTTCAATTATTTATTTTTACTAGTGAAACCAATATAACATTTCAACATTCACAAATATACATTTCTGACATTCAAAAACAAAACAAAAACAAATCAGTGACCATTATAGCCACCTTTATTTGCAAGGACACTCAAAAGCCTGCCATCCATGGATTCTGTCAGTGTTTTGATCTGTTCACCATCAACATTGCGTGCAGCAGCAACCACAGCCTCCCAGACACTGTTCAGAGAGGTGTACTGTTTTCCCTCCTTGTAAATCTCACATTTGATGATGGACCACAGGTTCTCAATGGGGTTCAGATCAGGTGAACAAGGAGGCCATGTCATTAGATTTTCTTCTTTTATACCCTTTCTTGCCAGCCACGCTGTGGAGTACTTGGACGCGTGTGATGGAGCATTGTCCTGCATGAAAATCATGTTTTTCTTGAAGGATGCAGACTTCTTCCTGTACTACTGCTTGAAGAAGGTGTCTTCCAGAAACTGGCAGTAGGACTGGGAGTTGAGCTTGACTCCATCCTCAACCCGAAAAGGCCCCACAAGCTCATCTTTGATGATACCAGCCCAAACCAGTACTCCACCTCCACCTTGCTGGCGTCTGAGTCGAACTGGAGCTCTCTGCCCATTACCAATCCAGCCACGGGCCCATCCATCTGGCCCATCAAGACTCACTCTCATTTCATCAGTCCATAAAACCTTAGAAAAATCAGTCTTGAGATATTTCTTGGCCCAGTCTTGACGTTTCAGCTTGTGTGTCTTGTTCAGTGGTGGTCGTCTTTCAGCCTTTCTTACCTTGGCCATTTCTCTGAGTTTTGCACACCTTGTGCTTTTGGGCACTCCAGTGATGTTGCAGCTCTGAAATATGGCCAAACTGGTGGCAAGTGGCATCTTGGCAGCTGCACGCTTGACTTTTCTCAGTTCATGGGCAGTTATTTTGCGCCTTGGTTTTTCCACACGCTTCTTGCGACCCTGTTGACTATTTTGAATGAAACGCTTGATTGTTCGATGATCACGCTTCAGAAGCTTTGCAATTTTAAGAGTGCTGCATCCCTCTGCAAGATATCTCACTATTTTTGACTTTTCTGAGCCTGTCAAGTCCTTCTTTTGACCAATTTTGCCAAAGGAGAGGAAGTTGCCTAATAATTATGCACACCTAATATAGGGGGTTGATGTGATTAGACCACACCCCTTCTCATTACAGAGATGCACATCACCTAATATGCTTAATTGGTAGTAGGCTTTCGAGCCTATACAGCTTGGAGTAAGACAACATGCATAAAGAGGATGATGTGGTCAAAATACTCATTTGCCTAATAATTCTGCACGCAGTGTAGTGCAGCAAGGTGTAATAGAATAGCTTCTCTATTAGCCAAGCTTTACACTTTTCTATTGGCCCCTGCTCTTTCCCTATAGTGTGGATAAAGTCTCCCTATTATATCCCTACACTATCTCTAAGCTGTCCTTGAACTATTCAAAAGTAATATTTTTTAAATAAAGTCTTTTCTAATAACTTTTCCTAGCACTTGTCACAACTGTCTGTATGCTCAGTTCACTGGAAAATGACAGAGAGCGGGCAGGATGAGGCTTTTTATAGGGCTGTGACATCACAGGGTCTGGCTGTCTGCTGATTGGCTGGCTGCACAGCATTATGGGTGATCCCTCATTCCCGGGCTTCTTACTTTCACTTTGTAACATGTGCAGCAGCCATTTAAGAAAAAATTTGATTCTTTACCACGAATCGCCAGGAAATTTAGATTCGTGACAAATCAATTTTTTCCTGAAATTCGGATTGAATTCCATTTTGTCAACTTCTATTCATTGAACACTAATTATCACACACAGGAGATTATTCCATATAATGTATGTGGTGATTCAGATATCAACATTATTGTTAGGAGTAGGCAACCCCTCCCTTTACATTACTGTAGCGGGTCATCACTTCTTCCATGTCCGTCTAGGCCGGAGATTGCAGCAATAAATATCAGTAAGAAACCAGACCCCTATCATAAAGTGTGAAGATGTCAGACCAGAACTGTTAGAGGGGTCAGGAGAGGGCTAGTGTCCTTTCCACTGAGGTCACACATGAAACCCCTATCTGGCAATATACATCAAAGAAATAAGTGGACAAATCCATATTTGAGCCACGTGCTTCCTCCTTAAAACTCAGGCCATGTACAGTCAGGTCCATAAATATTGGGACATTGACACAATTCTAACATTTTTGGCTCTATACACCACCACAATGGATTTGGGAAAGAATTCTTCAGTCATCCACCACAGTTGTTTTCCGTGGTCTTCGGGGTCTTTTGGTGTTGCTGAGCTCACTGTTGCATTCCTTCTTTTTAAGAATGTTCCAAACAGTTGTTTTGGCCACGCCTAATGTTTTTGCTATCTCTCTAATGTTTTTTTTTTTTTTTTTTTTTCAGCCTAATGATGGCTTGCTTCACTGATAGTGACAGCTCTTTGGATCTCATCTTGAGAGTTGACAGCAACAGATTCCAAATGCAAATAGCACACTTGAAATGAACTCTGGACCTTTTATCTGCTCATTGTAATTGGGATAATGAGGGAATAACACACACCTGGCCATGGAACAGCTGAGAAGCCACTTTTGGTCCCTTAACAAGTGGGAGGCACATATGCAAACTGTTGTAATTCACCTGATTTGGATGTAAATACCCTCAAATTAAAGCAGACAGTCTGCAGTTAAAGCACATCTTGTTTGTTTCATTTCAAATGTATTGTGGTGGTGTATAGAGCCAAAAATGTTACAATTGTGTCGATGTCCCAACATTTATGGACTTGACTGTATATGCTTCCATGGTATTACTGACCCTTTTTAACACATGCAGGGAGAAAAGCAAACTGTCATTCTTTGGGGATAACTAGTTTGATGGACTTACTGATATTTCTGCTTCCCCAGGCAACCGGAATTAACCGTCGCATAACGTATTAAGTTCTGTTTTTATCCCTTTTATTTTACAAACTGTTATTTTGCACTGTATGTATATGTCTGTGTATTTTATTTTATTTATTCTATGATAACCCTATTGTTTGTACGCACTGTCCTTTTTTTATATTAAAACTTTACTTTAATAAGAGCCTTCTTGTGTTCTAATAATTCCATGACCGTAGAAGAAGCGTTACCTAGATTGAGTTATTAACCCTGTAAATGCTAGCAGTTGTAGCGTGTACTTAGGTGTTATGTAATGCATGGTGTCTTGTCAGCCTGAGATGACGAGTGGTGGCAGCTAAGATTAATTAGTTTCAGGAAGGAGTGCTGACAGAGGGAGGTCCAGTATGACCCTGCAGGCTCCCCTCCTGAATCTAAGTCTGGGGATCCTGACAATGTATCTTTTACATATTGACATATTATTTAAAGGGAATCTGTCACAATGAAAATGCAGTTAAATCTACAGGCAGCCAGTTATAGAAAAGGAGGTATATGGAAATAAATAAATAAATAAATAAATATATATACAGTACAGACCAAAAGTTTGGACACACCTTCTCATTCAAAGAGTTTTCTTTATTTTCATGACTATGAAGGCATCAAAACTATGAATTAACACATGTGGAATTATATACATAATAAACAAGTGTGATACAACTGAAAATATGTCATATTCTAGGTTCTTCAAAGTAGCCACCTTTTGCTTTGATTACTGCTTTGCACACTCTTGGCATTCTCTTGATGAGCTTCAAGAGGTAGTCCCCTGAAATGGTCTTCCAACAGTCTTGACGGAGTTCCCAGAGATGCTTAACACTTGTTGGCCCTTTTGCCTTCACTCTGCGGTCCAGCTCACCCCAAACTATCTCAATTGGGTTCAGGTCTGGTGACTGTGGAGGCCAGGTCATCTGGCGCAGCACCCCATCACTCTCCTTCATGGTCAAATAGCCCTTACTTTCAAAGTTTTCCCAATTTTTCGGCTGACTGACTGACCTTCATTTTTTAAAGTAATGATGGCCACTCGTTTTTCTTTACTTAGCTGCTTTTTTCTTGCCATAATACAAATTCTAACAGTCTATTCAGTAGGACTATCAGCTGTGTATCCACCTGACTTCTCCTCAACGCAACTGATGGTCCCAACCCCATTTATAAGGCAAGAAATCCCACTTATTAAACCTGACAGGGCACACCTGTGAAGTGAAAACCATTTCAGGGGACTACCTCTTGAAGCTCATCAAGAGAATGCCAAGAGTGTGCAAAGCAGTAATCAAAGCAAAAGGTGGCTACTTTGAAGAACCTAGAATATGACATATTTTCAGTTGTTTCACACTTGTTTGTTATGTATATAATTCCACGTGTGTTAATTCATAGTTTTGATGCCTTCATAGTCATGAAAATAAAGAAAACTCTTTGAATGAGAGGTGTGTCCAAACTTTTGGTCTGTACTGTATATATATATAATCACTAATTGCACAGAGTGTGTATTGATTTGTGGGTATATATACCCAGTAGTAAGCACTGTTGTATAGCTTCACGAAGGTCTCATTGAGTAGGCCAAAACTTTGCTGGGAATAAAGTTTTGGGGTCTTCATCCTGTCACCGAAAGCTGGAAGTGCTGCCTCGTTATTTGCAAAGTACGTATAGTGGAGGAGAAGCCAACCTCTGTGGGGAATTGCACCCAGTACATGTGGTCTGACTGTGCTGCTGCGATATTTGTGAGTTTATATATATGTATATATACACACACACATACACAAGACACTGTAGGGAGAACATAGGGAGACTGCAGGGACAGTGGAGGCTCAGTATAATCCCCTGTACATCTTATTCAACTGCTGCATCATTCATTCTTAATCTGCTCTGTTATACATAGACTTACTGTGCATCAGACTTATTGTCAAGAGGCGCGTTTATCTAATTCACCTGCTATGCTATTTATACTTAATCTATTCTGTTATACAAAGACTTACTGTGCATCAGACTTAGTCTCAATAGGCAGTCTAATATTTAGGCACCTTTATTTAATTCACCTGCTGTGCCATTTATACTTAATCTGTTCTGTTATACAAAGACTTACAGTGCGTCAGACTCATTGTCAACAGGTGGTCTAATATATAGGCATATTTATCTAGTACACTTGGTGCACCATTCATACTTAATCTGTTCTGTTATACATAGACTTACTTTGCATCAGACTCAGCATCAACAAGCGGTCTAATATGTAGGCGTGTATATTTAGTACACTTTCTGTGCCATGAATACTTAATCTGCTTAGATACATACAGCCAGGAAACGGTGGGTTCCTCTGATACCAAACTTAGTTGGTATGACCCAGGAACAACCTCTGTGCCCTCACCAGTCCTGCAACTGTGTCTTTCTTTTGCTGCGCCTTCCGCCTGGGAAGTAATACATGCTGCTGACTCTGCCTCACTTTTCAGTGAGGATGAGCTTAGTGCGAATGGGCAGCAGCTACAGGTCAGCACAGACTTAGAAGAGAGCTCTGTAGCATCCTCCCTTAGGTGTATAAATAGCGATGATGACAGTCGGGAGGGAGCACGTGTTGCGAGCAGTTGGAGATATGGCCATGAGACATAGTGAGGGCGACATAAAAGACGACCAGACAGTAATGGATGATGATGTAGCTGATCACACGTGGGAGCTGGGTGAGGAGGGGGCATCATCATCAGGGGGTAAGGGTGGCTGCAGGCCTGTGAGACAGCAGCATCATTGCAGCATGCCCATGAGCCAGCAGGATGGAAGCTGTGGGAAATCTGGAGCCAAACATAGCTCAGGTTGTATATTTAAGGTTGTTTTTCTGCTGGAAGGTGAAGCTTCGCCCCAGTCTCAAGTCTTTTTCAGCCTCTAACAAGTTTTCTTCTAGGATTGCGCCGTATTTAGATCCATCCATATTCCCATCAACTGTGACCAGTTTCCTTGTCCATGCTAAAGAAAAGCATCCCCACAGCATGATGCTGTCACCACCATGTTTCACTGTGTGGATGGTGTGTTCAGGGTGATGTGCAGTGCTAGTTTTCCACCACACATAGCGTTTCACATTTCATCCAAAAACTTTAACTTTGGTCTCATCTGACCAGAGCACCTTCTTCCACATGTTTGCTGTGTCCCCAACATGGCTGTGGGAAACTGTGAACAGGACTGCTTATGGCTTGCTTTCAAAATTGGCTTTCTTCTTGCCACTCTTCCATAAAGACCAGATTTGTGGCATACACAACTAATAGTTGTCCTGTGGACAGATTCTACCACCTGAGCTGTGGATCTCTGCAGCTACTCCAGAGTGACGATGGCCTCTTGGCTGCTTCTCTAATTAGTGCTCTCCTTGCCTGGGCTGTCAGTTTAGGTGGATGGCCATGTCTTTGTAGGTTTGCAGTTGTGCCATTTTCAGATGATGGATTGAACACTCCTCCATTAAAGGTTCAGATCTTGGGATATTTTTTAACCCTGTTTTACACTTCTCCACAACTTTATCTCTGCCCTGTCTGGTATGTTCCTTGGTTTTCATGATGCAGTTTGTTCACTAATGTTCACTAACAAACCTCTGAGGCCTTCACAGAACAACTGTAGTTATAATGAGAATAAATTACACACAGTTGGACTCTATTTATTAATTAGGTGACCTATGAAGGCAATTGGTCACACTGTATTTTATTTAGGGGTATTAGAGTACAGGGGGCTGAATTCAAATGCATGCCACACTTTTCAGATTGTGTTGATCTATCACATAAAATTCCAATAAAACACATTTAAGTCTGTGAGTATAACATGAAAAAAATTTGGAAAAGTCCAAGGGGGTATGAATACTTTTTCAAGGCACTGTATATATATATATATATATATATATATATTGTGACAGGACCAGGGGAAAAGTGGTAGAAGGAGTCTACATTTCACCTAGGTTCTTGTCCTATACGTTCTAAAAAGCAGCCAGGGAATTGACAGCAAGGAAAACTAGGTTTTCTCTTTGCAAGGGTTTTGTTAAAAAACCTGGTTAGAAGGGCCTCGCTGCTTGGAGCAGGGAGAGTTGGGTGGGTCCCTGCTCCAATTAGCCACTCCAGGTATTCAGGGTAACTGAGGCTAATCACCTTGGAACCTGAGTGTGCTATTAAAGGGCAAACAGCTCACTAGCTGATCTCTCTGCTCCTGGGAAGAACCCTGCTGGGTGAGTGAAAAACAACAGTGTGTTTGGTTGATGGAGCTGGGCACAAGGCTCAGTTTCATGTAGTTAGGGACTACTGCCTGTTTAGAAGTAGTGGCCAGACGGCCAGGTGTTTCATTTGTTTTGAACTGTTTTGTTTAATTCTTTTTCTGCAAAAGTCAATAAAACTAGCTGAGGCCAGTTGCACCATACTTGCTTGGACTGGACTGTGTTTTATGTGCCTATAGCGCCCGTCTATCCCAGGAGACGGCGGTCCCGTGAGCTAATCCCGCTACATATGGTGGAGGATGCGGGCACAAAAATCCAGCAAGTTTTATGTCCTGGGTTAAGTCTGCTGTTCTGAAAAAAACAAACAGTGCAGATATGGAGGAAGTGCTGAAACAGCTGGTCCAGGCTAACATACAGCTCCAAAAGGCGAATGCTAACCAGCAGGAAACCAATCGGTTGTTCATGGAGACTACGCAAGCTGGTTTCAGAGAACAGCAATCTCTTAATAAAAGTCTGGTGGAGCAGATAGCAGTGCTGGCTGAAAGGCCCCATGTCCAGGAGGAATCCATCTCTGTGGGGAGGAGAGTGCAAGCTTCCCTTCAAAAAATGGTAGCAGGGGATGATGTGGAGACCTACCTCACCATTTTTGAAAGGGCCGCTGAAAGAGAGAAACTCCCAGCCGAACAGTGGGTAGACACCCTTGCTCCATTTCTGAGTGGGGAGCCACAGAAAGCCTACTATTATTTGAGTGAGCAGGATGCCAGACAGTACCCAAAACTGAAAGCAGAAATTCTTGCTCGCTTGGGTGTAACATCTGCGGTCAGAGCCCAGCGAGTGCACAACTGGACTTTCCAATTGGATAAACCAGTGAGGTCGCAAATGTATGATCTTTTTCACCTGGCTAAAAAATGGCTACAGCCAGAGGTATCTACAGTCACTCAGGTGGTGGAAAGAGTGGTCCTGGACCGGTTTGTTCGTGCTCTACCAGTTCGGATACAGCGCTGTTGGGACAAGCGGACCCCAGGGATGTGGATCAGCTCGTCGCCCGAGTGGAGCGGTATCTGAACTCCGAGGAGTATCTCCAAGACCTCTCTCCTACTTGGCTGGCCCCAGGGAGCCATAAGTCTACTGATCGCGGTAAGACTGTTCCTAATCTAAAGGGGGCATCTAAAGATAGCCACTTGCTCCTGATGAAGGGGAAACATTGATCCCCGAAACGCGTTGAGCCACATATTTGCTATTAAAGGTGATTTGATCAGAAGCACACTGCCTTGCTGCCATCATTCACTGAGACTCTACACACGATCCTGGCCAGGGGGGAATCGTCACAGGTGTTTTATGCTTATCCTGCTGACGACCCCCCAGTGAAGTAAGTGCCTCATTGGATGTTTGTTCATCCATTTTATTCTTTGTTTTTAACCTTGGTTTTTAACCTCCACCTTCTACCCTCTGTGTTTACCACAGTAGGGACCTCATTTTATTTCAACAATTTTATTTTTCAGCCTCTTTTTTTTTTTTTTTTTCATTTAGATTAAAAGTTTTTTATTTAGATTCCAAGTTTTTTATGTATAAAAGTTTTTGACCTTTATGTATAATATGCCAGCACATTAGCACCTTTTTTTTCAAAATCTAAAGGGGGCAAGGGAGGGCCGTAAACTAGGAACTGATACTGACCTATTAGCCAGACCTCTTAAGCCAGTTAGCCCTAGACAGCCTTGGGCGGTCAAAAACATTGTTTGCTGGCGATGTCAAGGACTGGGCCATGTGGCTGCCAACTGTCCTTTGGCTGATGAGCCTATGGAGTGTGACAATGGGCGGAGGAGGTCATTGTTTGCGGGACCTGCCTACTCTGCTTTGCCGACCCCAGATATGGAGCGACAAACTTGCAGCTTGGTGATTGAAGGACACTCAGTTCAAGCTCTGTTGGACTCTGGTAGACTAGTGACTCTTGTGCATGGCAGCCTGGTGGACACTAGGAAGCTGCAAAAGAGACAGATGGGGGTCATCTGCATACATGGGGATACAAAGGAGTACCCCACTGCTATAGTCTCTTTTGAAACCCCGTGCGGGAAAGTAACCCATGAAGTGGGGGTTGTAAACAGTCTGTTGCATACTGTCATTGTGGGGTGTGATTTTCCTCTGTTTTGGCAAATGTGGAATATGCTTGATAAGTGTTTAAGTGGGTCTGCTGTAGATCCCATTCCCCTGGCTGAACCTGGAAATGTGCAAACAGTAGGGGTGACCCAGAGTGAAACCGAGAATTTTCCCTTAGCAGTGCTTGCAGGTGATACTGATGATGTCCCGGAAATTGGTCTCCCTGATTTGCCAGTCTCCAATGATAACTTTGGGACAGCTCAACTCAGGGACCCTACGTTAACCCACGCATGGCAAAGTAGTGAATGGGGTGCCTCAAGAAACTGGGGTAGAGAAAATATTTCCTCATTTTTCTATAGAGAATGAACTCTTATATAGAGTTGATGAGCAAAATGGACAAGTTGTGGAGCAACTTGTGGTCCCAAAATCGCATCGCCAAAAGGTGATGGATTTAGCCCATTCACATGTGCTAGGAGGGCACTTGGCTTATGAAAAAACCAAAGACCGGATTTTGCTGAGGTTTTATTGGCCCGGGGTACATAAAGAGATAAAAGAATACTGTGAATCATGCCCAGAGTGTCAATTACACAACCCGGTAGCGACCTTTAGGAGTCCGTTAGTGCCACTCCCGATTATTGAAACTCCCTTTGAGAGGATTGCAATGGATTTGGTGGGACCTCTTGTTAAGTCTGCCAGAGGTCACCAATACATTTTGGTTGTCCTTGATTATGCTACCCGCTATCCTGAAGCAATACCTCTAAGGAAAACCTCTGCAAAAGTTATAGCCAAGGGGTTGTTCCAGATATGTACTAGAGTGGGCATACCTAAAGAAGTACTCACTGACCAGGGGACGCCCTTTATGTCAAAGGTTACAAAAGAGTTGTGTAAACTGTTGAAAATAACTCACTTGCGTACCTCAGTTTATCACCCCCAAACGGATGGACTAGTCGAAAGGTTCAACAAAACCTTAAAAGGGATGCTCAGAAAAGTGGTGGCACAGGATGGGAAAGACTGGGATTGTCTTTTACCATATCTTATGTTTTCTGTACGGGAGGTGCCTCAAGCATCTACCGGATTTTCTCCCTTCGAGCTAGTGTATGGTCGGCACCCTCGGGGTATTTTGGATATTGCCAAAGAGACCTGGGAGAGTGAGGCTACACCCTACAAAAGTGTGATTGAACACTTGTCCCAAATGCAGGAAAGGATTGAAAAAGTAATGCCCATTGTAAAAGAACACTTGCTGCAGGCCCAGGAGAGTCAGTCCCGGGTTTACAACAGGTCAGCTAAAGTAAGAAACTTCTACCCTGCGGATAGGGTATTAATCCTTGTCCCCACAGTAGAAACTAAATTTTTGGCCAAATGGCAAGGAACTTATGAAATAGTTGAGAAGGTCGGAGACGTGAATTACCGGGTTCACCAACCAGGTAGACGTAAGCCCTACCAAATTTATCATGTGAACCTAATCAAACCCTGGAAGGACCGAGAGGTGTTAGCAGCTTACAGCAGTGAAAAAAAGGGATGTAGCCTTGAGATACCAGAGGTAAAAATTGCAGACACTTTGTCGGGATCTCAAACCCAAGAGGCAAAGGAGTTTGTACAGAAAAATAAAGATGTCTTTTCTGAGCTACCTGGTCGAACAGATATAATTAAACATGATATTGTAACCGAACCAGGGGTCAGAGTCAACCAAAATCCTTATAGAATACCTGAGGCTAGACGTAAAGCTGTCTCCCAAGAAGTCCAAACAATGCTTCAGTTAGGGGTTATAGAGGAGTCCCATAGTGACTGGTCTAGTCCTATAGTCTTGGTTCCCAAACCTGATGGCACCATACGTTTCTGTAATGACTTCAGGAAACTGAACACTGTCTCAAAGTTTGGTGCTTACCCAATGCCTCGAGTGGATGAGCTGATTGATAGGCTTGGTAATGCTAGGTTCTTTACCACATTAGATCTTACAAAAGGTTACTGGCAAGTACCGTTGACTGAGGGGGCCAAAGAAAAAAATGCTTTTAGTGTCCCCGATGGCCATTTTCAGTATGTATTCCTTCCCTTTGGTTTGCATGGGGCCCCGGCCACATTCCAGAGGATGATGGACAAAATTTTAAGACCACATCGTAGATACGCAGCTGCCTATTTAGACGATGTGATAATCCATAGCACGGATTGGGAAAGTCATCTACCCAGGGTAGAAGCCGTCCTGAATTCTATTAGGGAAGCGGGTTTGACAGCGAATCCGAAAAAATGTGCCATTGGGCAAGAAAAGGCAAAGTACTTGGGGTACACGATTGGGCGAGGAGTTATAAAACCTCAAATAAACAAAGTGGAAACCATCCAGAGCTGGCCAAGGCCTTTGAACAAAAAACAAGTCAGAGCATTTCTAGGTTTAACTGGTTATTATAGGCGTTTTATTGAAAATTTTGCCAGCATTGAAAGCCCTTTAACAGACGTTACAAAAGAGAAGGATTCAGCCATGGTCAAATGGACCACGGAGGCGGGACAAGCCTTTCAGAACCTGAAGCAGGCTCTATGTGCCCACCCAGTGTTAGTCACACCAGATTTTAAAAAGGAGTTCATTGTGCAAACAGATGCCTCGGATGTTGGTATAGGGGCTGTGTTGTCGCAAGTAAGGGCTGGGGAAGAGCATCCAGTAGTGTACCTGAGTAAAAAGTTAAATGAACATGAAAATAAATACTCCATTGTAGAAAAGGAGTGTTTGGCAATTAAATGGGCCGTAGACGCTCTGAGGTATTATTTGGTAGGGAGAACATTCAAATTGGTAACTGACCATGCCCCCCTAAATGGATGTGCCAAAACCGTGAGAAAAACAGGCGAGTGACCCGATGGTCGAAACAGGGGGGGAGGATATGTGACAGGGCCAGGGGAAAAGTGGTAGAAGGAGTCTACATTTCACCTAGGTTCCTGTCCTATATGTTCTAAAAAGCAGCCAGGGAATTGACAGCAAGGAAAACTAGGTTTTCTCTTTGCAAGGGTTTTGTTAAAAAACCTGGTTAGAAGGGCCTCGCTGCTTGGAGCAGGGAGAGTTGGGTGGGTCCCTGCTCCAATTAGCCACTCCAGGTATTCAGGGTAACTGGCTAATCACCTTGGAACCTGAGTGTGCTATTAAAGGGCAAACAGCTCACTAGCTGATCTCTCTGCTCCTGGGAAGAACTCTGCTGGGTGAGTGAAAAACAACTGTGTGTTTGGTTGATGAAGCTGGGCACAAGGCTCAGTTTCATGTAGTTAGGGACTACTGCCTGTTTAGAAGTAGTGGCCAGATGGCCAGGTATTTCATTTGTTTTGAACTGTTTTGTTTAATTCTTTTTCTGCAAAAGTCAATAAAACTAGCTGAGGCCAGTTGCACCATACTTGCTTGGGCTGGACTGTGTTTTATGTGCCTATAGCGCCCGTCTATCCCAGGAGACAGCGGTCCCGTGAGCTAATCCCGCTACAATATATAGAAAAAGAGACCGGACAGCACTCCGGGTAAAAAAGCAAATGGTGTTTATTCACCCATGTGGAAAGCAACGTTTCAGCTCATACAAAGAGCCTTTGTATGAGCTGAAACGTTGCCTTCCACATGGGTGAATAAACACCATTTGCTTTTTTACCTGGAGTGCTGTCCGTTTTCCTTTTCTATCTATTTGGGGTAAGCAGCTATATCGCTGGATGTAGCACCCGTAGCTTCCATTTTCCAGTGCCGCCATCACGTTTTTTTATATATATATATATATATATATATATATATACATATACACTTACCTAAAGAATTATTAGGAACACCTGTTCTATTTCTCATTAATGCAATTATCTAGTCAACCAATCACATGGCAGTTGCTTCAATGCATTTAGGGGTGTGGTCCTGGTCAAGACAATCTCCTGAACTCCAAACTGAATGTCAGAATGGGAAAGAAAGGTGATTTAAGCAATTTTGAGCGTGGCATGGTTGTTGGTGCCAGATGGGCCGGTCTGAGTATTTCACAATCTGCTCAGTTACTGGGATTTTCACGCACAACCATTTCTAGGGTTTACAAAGAATGGTGTGAAAAGGGAAAAACATCCAGTATGCGGCAGTCCTGTGGGCAAAAATGCCTTGTTGATGCTAGAGGTCAGAGGAGAATGGGCCGATTCAAGCTGATAGAAAAGCAACGTTGACTGAAATAACCACTCGTTACAACCGAGGTATGCAGCAAAGCATTTGTGAAGCCACAACATGCACAACCTTAAGGCGGATAGGTTACAACAGCAGAAGACCCCACCGGGTACCACTCATCTCCACTACAAATAGGAAAAAGAGGCTACAATTTGCACGAGCTCACCAAAATTGGACTGTTGAAGACTGGAAAAATGTTGCCTGGTCTGATGAGTCTCGATTTCTGTTGAGACATTCAAATGGTAGAGTCCGAATTTGGAGTAAACAGAATGAGAACATGTATCCATCATGCCTTGTTACCACTGTGCAGGCTGGCGGTGGTGGTGTAATGGTGTGGGGGATGTTTTCTGGGCACACTTTAGGCCCCTTAGTGCCAATTGGGCATCGTTTAAATGCCATGGGCTACCTGAGCATTGTTTCTGACCATGTCCATCCCTTCATGACCACCATGTACCCATCCTCTGATGGCTACTTCCAGCAGGATAATGCACCATGTCACAAAGCTCGAATCATTTCAAATTGGTTTCTTGAACATGACAATGAGTTCACTGTACTAAAATGGCCCCCACATTCACCAGATCTCAACCCAATAGAGCATCTTTGGGATGTGGTGGAACGGGAGCTTCGTGCCCTGGATGTGCATCCCTCAAATCTCCATCAACTGCAAAATGCTATCCTATCAATATGGGCCAACATTTCTAAAGAATGCTATCAGCACCTTGTTGAATCAATGCCACATAGAATTAAGGCAGTTCTGAAGGCAAAAGGGGGTCCAACACCGTATTAGTATGGTGTTCCTAATAATTCTTTAGGTGAGTGTATATATATATACAGTACAGACCAAAAGTTTGGACACACCTTCTCATTCAAAGAGTTTTCTTTATTTTCATGACTATAAAGGCATCAAAACTATGAATTAACACATGTGGAGTTATATACATAACAAACAAGTGTGATACAACTGAAAATATGTCATATTCTAGGTTCTTCAAAGTAGCCACCTTTTGCTTTGATTACTGCTTTGCACACTCTTGGCGTTCTCTTGATGAGCTTCAAGAGGTAGTCCCCTGAAATGGTCTTCCAACAGTCTTGAAGGAGTTCCCAGAGATGCTTAGCACTTGTTGGCCCTTTTGCCTTCACTCTGCTGTCCAGCTCACCCCAAACCATCTCGATTGGGTTCAGGTCCGGTGACTGTGGAGGCCAGGTCATCTGGCGCAGCACCCCATCACTCTCCTTCATGGTCAAATAGCCCTTACTTTCAAAGATTTCCCAATTTTTCGGCTGACTGACTGACCCTCATTTCTTAAAGTAATGATGGCCACTAGTTTTTCTTTACTTAGCTGCTTTTTTCTTGCCATAATACAAATTCTAACAGTCTATTCAGTAGGACTATCAGCTGTGTATCCACCTGACTTATCTTCAACTCAACTGATGGTCCCAAACCCATTTATAAGGCAAGAAATCCCACTTATTAAACCTGACAGGGCACACCTGTGAAGTGAAAACCATTTTAGGGGACTACCTCTTGAAGCTCATCAAGAGAATGCCAAGAGTGTGCAAAGCAGTAATCAAAGCAAAAGGTGGCTATTTTGAAGAACCTAGAATATGACATATTTTCAGTTGTTTCACACTTGTTTGTTATGTATATAATTCCACATGTGTTAATTCATAGTTTTGATGCCTTCAGTGTGAATCTACAATTTTCATAGTCATGAAAATAAAGAAAACTCTTTGAATGAGAAGGTGTGTCCAAACTTTTGGTCTGTACTGTATATATATATATATATATATATATATATTATATTTTCATGGGACAACACTGAATATATGACACTTTGATACAATGTAAAGTAATCAGTGTACAGCTTGTATAACAGTGTAAGTTTGTTGTGCCCTCAAAACAACTCAATACACACTCATAAATGTCTAAACCACTGGCAACAAAAGTGAGTACACCCCTGAGTGAAAATGGACAAATTGTGCCCAAAGTGTCAATATTTTGTGTGGCCAACAATATTTTTCAGTTCTGCCTTAAAGAGGACCTTTCACTAGATTAAAAAATCTAAACTAAGCATACAGACATGTAGAGCGGCGCCCAGGGATCTCCCTGCACTTACTATTATCCCTGGGCGCCGCTCCATTCGCCCGATATAGCCTCGCAGCGCTCAGCTCATAGCCTGAGAGAAAAAAAAAACCTCTCAGGCTATGAGCTGAGCGCCGCGATTGGCCAGCGCTACAGCATGGGAGAAAGAGACGACGGCAGGTTCCCCTGGGTGGAGCCTAACATGTGAAGATACCGGAGGCTATACCGGGCGAACGGAGCGGCGCCCAGGTATAATAGTAAGTGCAGGGAGATCCCTGGGCGCCGCTCTACATGTCTATATACTTAGTTTAGATTTTTTAATCTAGTGAAAGGTCCTCTTTAACTTTCTTGGTCACTAGAGCTTTACAGGTTGCCACTGGAATCCTCTTCCACTCCTCCATGATGATACCACAAAGCTGGTGGATGTTAGAGACCTTGTGCTTCTCCACCTTCTGTTTGAAGATGTCCACCAGATGCTCAATAGGGTTTAGGATTGGAGACATGCTTGGCCAGTCCAGCACCTTTACCCTCAGTTTCTTTAGCAAGGCAGTGGTTGTCTTGGAGGTGTGTTTGGGGTCATTATCATGTTGGAATACTGCCCTTCGGCCCAGTTTCTGAAAGGAGGGGGATCATGCTCTGCTTCAGTATGCCACAGTATATGTTATCATTCATTGTTCCCTCAATGAACTTTAGCTCCCCACAGCCGACACTCTCACCACCATGCATATTTACAAAAATGTGAGGGGTATACTGTACACACACACACACACATTCAGGGAATACTATCAACATGTTTTGCTTAAACATTTCCCATAAACTACAGGTGAAACTCGATAAATTAGAATGACGTGCAAAGCTCATTTATTTCAGTAATGCAACTTAAAAGGTGAAACTAATATATGAGATAGACTCATTACATGTAAAGCGGGATATCTGAAGCCTTTATTTGTTATAATTTGGATGATTATGTCTTACAGCTTATGAAACCCCAAAGTCTCAATTTTGAGGTACCCTTTGCTCAGGGGGTATGGATTAATTAGCTGACTAGAGTGTGACACTTTGAGCCTAGAATATTGAACCTTTTCACAAAATTCTAATTTTAAGCTGCATTAATGCAATTCCTTTAATTTGCATTACTGAAATAAATGGTCTTTTGCACGATATTCAAATTTTTCGAGTTTCACCTGTATGAATCAATCCACTCAGTTCTTCCTGCTCTATAACATGCTATCTGATTTTTATCATGAAAATATTTAAAGATTATTGGAAGTGTTTTTGCAGTACTCCCTCTCTTTCTAGAGACAGTTTTTTATTTGTCCTTATAGAGACTACATTAGTCTCTTGACACTTCTCTAACTTCACAATGATTGCATCTACAGAAAAGCATACACACTGCAGCTAACAAAGGAAGGGTGATGCTTATTATATATGTCAGCCCCCCCGGGAAGTTTTTAAAAATAAATATCTACAACTGTAAAAGATAATAAACACATCAGATTTATATCTAATCTATCAAACTAAAACCTGATACACATAAATGAGAAATTGCCCTTAAATTATCAACTGAGATTTACTACATTTTTCTGTATTATATTATATTCAAGCTCTGGTGGCCAAAACACAGTTCCTAATGGTCAGTGGTACCAGAGTATAACATTCGGTCAGTATATGATAGTGAACATAATTTGTAACACAATAGTAACAGCTACCAAAGGTTTAATTTTGGATGTATGTGCTGCTTGAAAGTACCTTCTGACAGTTCTCATAAGATAAAAATTTAAAATCCTTCAAATGGTATAAAGTTCTAACCTAAATGTCCTGTCATTGATGATTTAGTGTTCAGAAACTTTTCTTCAGAGACATTATAAATCAGCTGTAATACAGAAATGATCATGCTGAGTGTACTATAGGCACAATACAGGACTCTGCCAACGTGTTTACACTTCTGATATCTGAAGGGTAAAAAAGATTATGTATCTGGCAAAGTGACTTTCTGAAAAAGAGTAAATCCATAAGAAACAAATACTAGTATTAAATCATGTCAGGTGGTGATACACAAAATCTGTGTTTTTACAAAACTATGTTATATTTTCAAAAACTGTATACTGAAATAATGCAGATAAATATATAAAAAATAAATAAAAAAAATAATAAAATAAATAAAAAAATTATTTCCCACTAAAATAGAACAAAACCACTAAATTGGTTTGTTAAAAACTCTTTCAGTTATGTCTCTGAAAATTTGGCGCCAACTGAAATGGCAAAATCTACCTAGATATACAATTACATAATCCCCCATTCCAATTATTCTGTATAACTCTGCAAATCTACTGTTGAGGAGAGCTTAGTGACAACCCCAGTGGGAGCTTTAATGTCCACCTATTGGCTAACACCTACCTCTCACAGAAGCCAATACATGATTTAAAAAAAATATGTCACAGCAGAAGACTTACACTTTTAGATCAATTTACTGGAAAAAACAGACAGATACTGTATATAATAATGGGATATAAATGTACATGGAAAATCATTTATAGTTTCATAAAAATAACATCATTATTCAGTTTTCTTTGCTGTATTGGTAAAGTTTGAATAATAAACATTTTTATTTGTAAAAAGGACTCAAAAAATGCAACGGAATGATGTGTAATTATTATCATAGTAATGAAAAATAGGGAAAATATCAGCAGAAACGGCAAGTTAAAACAAATAGCTTACACAGTTTCTAGATATTTTGAATAAATATCTTAGACTTTTTGCTAAGAGGGAAATATATCATTGCAAATTTTTTTGTTTGTATCTAATTTATTTGCAGTTAATTATTGTAGATGTTCTATTTATGTTGTGGCTTGCTCTTTATCTTTTACATTGTAGGATGTGATGCAAATACATAATTAGTGTAATTTCAGAATTTTTAAATTTCTAATTTTATATGCATTTTACACTGCCAAATAAAACTCAAAAGTGATGTCCATAATTTTTCTATTGGTGAAGTGGGTGGAAAACAATTAAACTTAAATATTTTGTATAATTTTCATGTACTCTTCTTATTATCTGCCATCATCCTTTGTGTGTGTGTGTGTGTGTGTGTGTGTGTACGTACGTATGTGTGTGTCTTAAGGTGAAAAATATTTTTTTGTGCAGAATTAAAATATGTTTTATATTGTTTTATGTTACATTTATTTTACCAGTTTAGGCATGTTTGATGTGAAATACTTTTGAGTATTTGTGTGCAGTCCAGTCATTTTCATGCTGCCAGGGCTTTCTTATTGGGTGAAATTATCAGTTTAAAGGGAAAGTTACACTTTTTGTTAAGAGACATATGCATCATGGGAAAAGTAGGTGTGGTTAGAAGGAGGGAATTATTGTTGCCTAAGTATATATATCACAAGATTTCTCAGGTTCCATGAGAAATCTTAGGACAAAGAAGATAAAAAAAATGGGGAGATAGAGGTATGGAAACAATTATGGATTTGACAAATAAGGCAATGGATAAATATACACTATGGAAGAGTTGATTAATAGGAATATTTTGGAAAAGCAAGATTTTTTGGCAAATGCACAGATAATAGAATTCATGAGGTCATTATATCATGATTTTTACTGTCATGTGTCACGACTACCCCTGTTTAAATCAGACTTATGACCGCCAGGATGCCCCAGCGGGGGGAAAACCCAACCGAGAGTGAACCGTGACAGGGGGGAGATACAGTCAATCCTGGACCCCCCTTAGTTTCTGCTGCCACCAATTTAGACAATTTAAAAGATATAAAAATATCTTTTACTTTGAATAACACAGAAGTGAAACAAAAAATGCATACAAAAATTTACAGAAAAAGATTACAATAGCAAGCTGGGAAGCATGTGGAAAATAAACGGGGATAAAAAGAGAAATTACTATCTTGGACTTTGCCTATGCAAAATCCAGGCACAAAACTTAAGTTTCAACGGACAGCCTATCGGCGATGTGACTACAGGGCAAAAAGCTCTCCTCTCCCATTGCGCACAGACTTTTATGCCCCATTTTGTGGGAGGGTAAGGGGGGTTGGCCCAGCCAATCGCTTGCCAAGGGCTGCACGGTGGGTGTTCCTGAAGGAGGGTTTGGGAGGGCTTGTTCGCCCCTCCCTGCTGCAGGCCAGGCCAGTTTTCCCTAATTTTACAATAAATGGCCCATAACTTTGCCGGCGTAATAAATATGAAAAATCGGGCTCTTGTGCTGGGTCCCCCATGAATTTATGGAGGATTCCATGGGTGACACCACACCTCTCTCCCCTCTAGGTGACTAGTAACCTGTTTCCCAGCTGTGAAGTTTGGACTCTCCCGATTCCTCTGGGTGAGAGGTGCATTTTGAGTGTACCTACATTTTTGTGTCATAATTCCATATAGCCCAAATATGCTTTTTGGGGTTCTCAGAGCATGGTTCACATGTCTATCCTTATGCGCTCCCCCCTCCCAGCTCTCTCTGCTTCTGATGTGTAAATTGACCAGGCTGCAGGGAAGGGGCAACCACTTTCGTGGTTTCAATACGGCCAGGAGACAGATGGTCTGAGGTTTGTCCTTTGAAGCTGTCCGAGGTGTGAGGTGATCTCAGCAGGGGGTGGTTAGAGTCTTTGGTCTACAAAGGGCTACAGGAACGGCCAAATATGGACATCCTGTTCCCTGGCTAAGGTGGAACTCTACTGTGGCTAGAAGCGGTTCATATTTTAAACTGACAGTCAACCGGATTCTACTCACAAAACATTTTTATGAATAAGAGCCGGACGGGGACGTGACATCGCATCACAATTTATGTTACATTTATTTTACCAGTTTAGGTATGTGTGATGTGAAATACTTTTGAGTATTTGTGTGCAGTCCAGTCATTTTCATGCTGCCGCCAGGGCTTGCTTATTGGGTTAAATTATCAGTGTAAAGGGAAAGTTACACTTTTTGTTAAGAGACATATGCATCTTGGGAAAAGTAGGTGAGGTTAGAAGGAAGGAATTATTGTTGCCTAAGTATATATATCACAATGTTTGAAGATACCATGAGAAATCTTAGGACAAAGAAGATAAAAAAAATGGGGAGATAGAGGTATGGAAACAATTATGGATTTGACAAATAAGGCAATGGATAAATATACACTATGGAAGAGTTGATTAATGGGAATATTTTGGAAAAGCAAGATTTTTTGGCAAATGCACAGATAATAGGATTCATGAGGTCATTATATCATGATTTTTACTGTCATGTATTTAATCTCATTCTGAAAAAGTTTATAAAGTTGCACAAGGGAAGGGTGAACTGGCATGAATATAAAGAATTTTAACCACTTAAGGACCACAGGTTTATACCCCCCTAAAGACCAGGCCCTTTTTTACAAATCGGCACTCCACAACTTTAGCGGTTTATTGCTCGGTCATGCAACTTACCACCCAAATGAATTTTACCTCCTTTTCTTCTCACTAATAGAGCTTTCATTTGGTGGTATTTCATTGCTGCTGACATTTTTACTTTTTTTGTTATTAATCGAAATTTAACGATTTTTTTGCAAAAAAATGACATTTTTCACTTTCAGTTGCAAAATTTTGCAAAAAAAACGACATCCATATATAAATTTTTCTCTAAATTTATTTTTCTACATGTCTTTGATAAAAAAAAAAATGTTTGGGTAAAAAAAAATGGTTTGGGTAAAAGTTATAGCGTTTACAAACTATGGTACAAAAATGTGAATTTCCGCTTTTTGAAGCAGCTCTGACTTTCTGAGCACCTGTCATGTTTCCTGAGGTTCTACAATGGCCAAACAGTACATACACCCCACAAATGACCCCATTTCGGAAAGTAGACACCCTAAGGTATTCGCTGATGGGCATAGTGAGTTCATAGAACTTTTTTTTTTTTGTCACAAGTTAGCGGAAAATGATGATTTTTTCTTTTTTATTTTTTCTTACAAAGTCTCATATTTCACTAACTTGTGACAAAAAATAAAAACTTCCATGAACTCACTATGCCCATCAGCGAATACCTTGGGGTGTCTTCTTTCCAAAATGGGGTCACTTGTGGGGTAGTTATACTGCCCTGGCATTCTAGGGGCCCAAATGTGTGGTAAGGAGTTTGAAATCAAATTCTGTAAAAAATGACCAGTGAAATCCGAAAGGTGCTCTTTGGAATGTGGGCCCCTTTGCCCACCTAGGCTGCAAAAAAGTGTCACACATCTGGTATCTCCGTATTCAGGAGAAGTTGGGGAATGTGTTTTGGGGTGTCATTTTACATATACCCATGCTGGGTGAGATAAATATCTTGGTCAAATGCCAACTTTGTATAAAAAAAATGGGAAAAGTTGTCTTTTGCCAAGATATTTCTCTCACCCAGCATGGGTATATGTAAAATGACACCCCAAAACACATTCCCCAACTTCTCCTGAATACGGAGATACCAGATGCGTGACACTTTTTTGCAGCCTAGGTGGGCAAAGGGGCCCATATTCCAAAGAGCACCTTTCGGATTTCACTGGTCATTTTTTACAGAATTTGATTTCAAACTCCTTACCACACATTTGGGCCCCTAGAATGCCAGGGCAGTAAAACTACCCCACAAGTGACCCCATTTTGGAAAGAAGACACCCCAAGGTATTCCGTGAGGGGCATGGCGAGTTCCTAGAATTTTTTATTTTTTGTCACAAGTTAGTGGAAAATGATAATTTTTTATTTTATTTTTTTTCTTACAAAGTCTCATATTCCACTAACTTGTGACAAAAAATAAAAACTTCCATGAACTCACTATGCCCATTAGCGAATACCTTGGGGTGTCTTCTTTCCAAAATGGGGTCACTTGTGGGGTAGTTATACTGCCCTGGCATTCTAGGGGCCCAAATGTGTGGTAAGGAGTTTGAAATCAAATTCTGTAAAAAATGACCAGTGAAATCCGAAAGGTGCTCTTTGGAATATGGGCCCCTTTGCCCACCTAGGCTGCAAAAAAGTGCCACACATGTGGTATCGCCGTACTCAGGAGAAGTTGGGGAATGTGTTTTGGGGTGTCATTTTACATATACCCATGCTAGGTGAGATAAATATCTTGGTCAAATGCCAACTTTGTATAAAAAAATGGGGAAAGTTGTCTTTTGACAAGATATTTCTCTCACCCAGCATGGGTATATGTAAAATGACACCCCAAAACACATTCCCCAATTTCTCCTGAGTACGGAGATACCAGATGTGTGACACTTTTTTGCAGCCTAGGTGGGCAAAGGGGCCCATATTCCAAAGAGCACCTTTCGGATTTCACTGGTCATTTTTTACACATTTTGATTTCAAACTTCTTACCACACATTTGGGCCCCTAGAATGCCAGGGCAGTATAACTACCCCACAAGTGACCCCATTTTGGAAAGAAGACACCCCCAGGTATTTCGTGATGGGCATAGTGAGTTCATGGAAGTTTTTATTTTTTGTCACAAGTTAGTGGAATATGAGACTTTGTAAGAAAAAAAAAATCATCATTTTCCGCTAACTTGTGACAATAAATATAAAATTCTAGGAACTCGCCATGCCCCTCACGGTATACCTTGGGGTGTCTTATTTCCAAAATGGGGTCACTTGTGGGGTATTTATACTGCCCTGGCATTTTCCAGGGGCCCTAATGTGTGGTAAGTAGGTAAATGACCTATGAAATCCTAAAGGTGCTCTTTGGAATGTGGGCCCCTTTTCCCACCTAGGCTGCAAAAAAGTGTCACACATCTGGTATCACCGTATTCAGGAGAAGTTGGGGAATGTGTTTTGGGGTGTCTTTTTACATATACTCATGCTGGGTGAGAGAAATATCTCAGCAAAAGACAACTTTTCCCATTTTTTTATACAAAGTTGGCATTTGACCAAGATATTTATCTCGATAAACTAGAATAATGGGCGAGCACACTGCATTTGTATCATCCAGTGCATAAAATTTAATTAAATCCAATAAATGAACACGTGATATAGTTAAAATCAGTCACACAATGAAATAAAATACAATAAAATACTAAAAACAATAAGCTTGGATAAATACACTTGAATAAATACCGCAGATAGATGGGATGGTTTACACAATAGGTAAAGTCCAATTAATGGTATATGGAGCAAAGTGACATCAGAAAGTTCATTAGAATCGATATCTCTAATTCTCCTAGCCAGGAGATCTTTGTCACAAGTCTATTGTATAATCAGTACACCAGAGATGTGTGCTGGTGTTGTAGCTCCAATATGGAGAGAGTGTCCTCTTACAATCTCTGGCCGACTGCTTAGAATAAACTCCTATATAAAACCTTCGGTGTTGATATTTGTGCACCAATTGGCTGTATAATGTTACAAAGTCCCGTAGTCACTGTGGGTATAGCAACTTGTGAATACAGTGCTTCTTACCTCCCTCGTGGTGGACAGATTGTTTCCAGCGTGAGTCGGGCGACGCGGGATATTGCCGGCGTCTGGTTTCGTTCAGCTGCAGCTGACTTACCCGAAGTCTCACGAGATTTCTAAACGGGATTTCGTCCGGCACGACAGGGAGGACACGGTGAGTCTCCAATATGTTCTTAGTTATTGGAATCCTTCAATTTCATTTACAGCATGGCCATGCTAGTGGAGGTGCTTTGATTACAGGTATGCGATCCGGCCCATACGCGTTTCGGGAACTCCCCTTCCCTTCATCAGTGGAAGGGGAGTTCCCGAAACGCGTATGGGCCGGATCGCATACCTGTAATCAAAGCACCTCCACTAGCATGGCCATGCTGTAAATGAAATTGAAGGATTCCAATAACTAAGAACATATTGGAGACTCACCGTGTCCTCCCTGTCGTGCCGGACGAAATCCCGTTTAGAAATCTCGTGAGACTTCGGGTAAGTCAGCTGCAGCTGAACGAAACCAGACGCCGGCAATATCCCGCGTCGCCCGACTCACGCTGGAAACAATCTGTCCACCACGAGGGAGGTAAGAAGCACTGTATTCACAAGTTGCTATACCCACAGTGACTACGGGACTTTGTAACATTATACAGCCAATTGGTGCACAAATATCAACACCGAAGGTTTTATATAGGAGTTTATTCTAAGCAGTCGGCCAGAGATTGTAAGAGGACACTCTCTCCATATTGGAGCTACAACACCAGCACACATCTCTGGTGTACTGATTATACAATAGACTTGTGACAAAGATCTCCTGGCTAGGAGAATTAGAGATATCGATTCTAATGAACTTTCTGATGTCACTTTGCTCCATATACCATTAATTGGACTTTACCTATTGTGTAAACCATCCCATCTATCTGCGGTATTTATTCAAGTGTATTTATCCAAGCTTATTGTTTTTAGTATTTTATTGTATTTTATTTCATTGTGTGACTGATTTTAACTATATCACGTGTTCATTTATTGGATTTAATTAAATTTTATGCACTGGATGATACAAATGCAGTGTGCTCGCCCATTATTCTAGTTTATCTACATTACCCTTTGAGGGTGGGTGTCCCTCACATTTGGGCTAGCAGCACCTGTTCCACATTTCCGCCTTGAGTGAGCCACCATTTTACTGTCGGTTTAAGATATTTATCTCACCCAGCATGGGTATATGTAAAATGACACCCCAAAACACATTGCCCAACTTCTCCTGAGTACGGCGATACCAGATGTGTGACACTTTTTTGCAGCCTAGATGCGCAAAGGGGCCCACATTCCTTTTATGAGGGCATTTTTAGACATTTGGATCCCAGACTTCTTCTCACGCTTTAGGGCCCCTAGAATGCCAGGTCAGTATAAATACCCCACATGTGACCCCATTTTGGAAAGAAGACACCCCAAGGTATTCAATGAGGGGCATGGCGATTTCATCGAATTTTTTTTTTTTTGGCACAAGTTAGTGGAAATTGATTTTATTTATTTTTTTCTCACAAAGTCTCCCTTTCCGCTAACTTGGGACAAAAATTTCAATCGTTCATGGACTCAATATGCCCCTCACGGAATACCTTGGGGTGTCTTCTTTCCGAAATGGGGTCACATGTGGGGTATTTATACTGCCCTGGCATTCTAGGGGCCCTAAAGCGTGAGAAGAAGTCTGGAATATAAATCTCTAAAAAAATTTACGCATTTGGATTCCGTGAGGGGTATGGTGAGTTCATGTGAGATTTTATTTTTTGACACAAGTTAGTGGAATATGAGACTTTGTAAGAAAAAAAAAAAAAATTCCGCTAACTTGGGCCCAAAAAATGTCTGAATGGAGCCTTACAGGGGGGTGATCAATGACAGGGGGGTGATCAATGATAGGGGGGTGATCAATGACAGGGGGGTGATCAGGGAGTCTATATGGGGTGATCACCCCCCTGTCATTGATCACCCCCCTATAAGGCTCCATTCAGATGTCCGTATGTGTTTTGCGGATCCGATCCATGTATCCGTGGATCCGTAAAAATCATACGGACATCTGAATGCAGCCTGACAGGGGGGGTGATCAATGACAGGGGGGGTGATCAATGACAGGGGGGTGATCAATGACAGGGGGGGTGATCAATGACAGGCTCCAGGGAGACGCCTGTATGTGTTTTGCGGATCCGATCCATCTATCAGTGGATCCGTAAAAATCATGCGGACATCTGAATGGAGCTTTACAGGGGGGTAATCAATGACAGGGGGGTGATCAGGGAGTCTATATGTGGTGATCACCACAGTCATTGATCACGCCCCTGTAAGGCTCCATTCAGAAGTCCATATGCGTTTTGCGGATCTGATCCATCTATCAGTGGATCCGTAAAAATCATGCGGACGTCTGAATGGAGCTTTACAGGGGGATGATCAATGACAGGGGGTAATCAATGACAGGGGGGTGATCAGGGAGTCTATATGGGGTGATCACCACAGTCATTGATCACGCCCCTGTAAGGCTCCATTCAGACGTCCATATGCGTTTTGCGGATCCGATCCATCTATCAGTGGATCCGTAAAAATCATGCCGACGTCTGAATGGAGCTTTACAGGGGGGTGATCAATGACAGGGGGGTAATCAATGACAGGGGGGTGATCAGGGAGTCTATATGGGGTGATCACCACAGTCATTGATCACGCCCCTGTAAGGCTTCATTCAGACGTCCGTATGCGTTTTGCGGATCCGATCCATCTATCAGTGGATCCGTAAAAATCATGCGGACGTCTGAATGGAGCTTTACAGGGGGGTGATCAGGGAGTCTATATGGGGTGATCACCACAGTCATTGATCACGCCCCTGTAAGGCTCCATTCAGACGTCCGTATGCGTTTTGCGGATCCGATCCATCTATCAGTGGATCCGTAAAAATCATGCGGACATCTGAATGGAGCTTTACAGGGGGGTAATCAATGACAGGGGGGTGATCAGGGAGTCTATATAGGGTGATCACCACAGTCATTGATCACGCCCCTGTAAGGCTCCATTCAGACGTCCGTATGCGTTTTGCGGATCCGATCCATCTATCAGTGGATCCGTAAAAATCATGCGGACGTCTGAATAGAGCTTCACAGGGGGGTAATCAATGACAGGGGGGTAATCAATGACAGGGGGGTGATCAGGGAGTCTATATGGGGTGATCAGGGGTGATCAAGGGTGAATAAGGGGTTAATAAGTGACAGGGGGGGGGTGTAGTGTAGTGGTGCTTGGTGCAACATATTACTGAGCTACCTGTGTCCTCTGGTGGTCGATCCAAACAAAGGGGACCACCAGAGGACCAGGTAGCAGGTATATTAGACGCTGTTATCAAAACAGCGTCTGATATACCTTTCAGGGGTTAAAAAAATCACATCTCCAGCCTGCCAGCGAACGATCGCCGCTGGCAGGCTGGAGATCCACTCTCTTACCTTCCGTTCCTGTGAGCGCGCGCGCCTGTGTGCGTGCGTTCACAGGAAATCTCGGCTCACGCGAGATGACGCCAATCGGCGTTAGCGTAGCCTGGGGGAGCCGCCGCGATGACGCCTTTCGACGTTACAGTTGCGGCAAGTGGTTAAAGGAAATGTTGGGGGCAATAGTTCGTTAGAGTTAAAGCAGAGACTAGAGATAAGCAAATTTATTAAAAACTTGATTTGGCTGCTTTGCCGAATTTGACAAAAAAATTCTCCTAAGACTCAGAATTTCTAGGAAAACTTGTTATCTCTTTTCGCCTATTTTTTCAATGATTTTTTTGTTTTTTCCTGCCCCCTTCCCACTCTCCAAGCTCTCGCAGACAATGACAGCAATAGTAAATAATCTCTGAGTGACACTGACATACATAGCTATGGATATTCAGCATGTGTAAAAACACACTGCGCCGTGGCATGTGTTATATTTTTTCATATTCTAAAGCTTCCAAAAACTGTCCCTTATCAGGCTCAGATGATGTTATGGGAAAAACATTTAAAGGGTCCAAATATTAGGCCTTGAGAGGGTCAGAATGCCTGCCTATACAACATGCACAAGTGTTGATTGCGAGCAAGTGTATCTACAGGTCGTCATTCTGGCCAGTGTGCCCGTGGAACCAGTTCTTTCCAAATTTGCCGGAAGCCGCACCAACAAGTGTGATTTTGTTCTGTTTGTCTGCCTCGGTCATGCTAACCTCCTAGTTTCTGGGCTCCTGATGATACTTACTGTTGAAATGCATTGAGCCAGCATTTTTTCATTTTTCTGCAACTTTGTTTTATGCGCTATAACACTGATGAGCGCATATCCCTTGGGGCAGAATCTATTGAGTTACCGCCAGCACTGCCTGCAAATTATATTACTGACTGGCAGACTGCTGTGGTGGATTTAGAAGCAGAGGGGTTTCGACATATCCCCATGCTGCTGCAAGCCTAGGGTGTTTAACTGGTTGTCACAATACCGTTACACCCACACCATTGTTGGCAACCCAGCAGCTGGATGACATTCTACCCCTATCCTGTATATTAAGCATATGACCGCTTAACAAAGGCCTGTTACTGGATGACACCCCTTTTATCCAGACTATTAATAAAGATTTATTGTTTTCACATTTTAGCGTCTTACACAGGCAGTGATCCAGTTGTATTTTCCCAAAAGATCTGGTGATGCCGACTAATGTGCTACAATAGACCTCTGATACCTACTGTATGATTGTGTTTGACTGCCCACGGCTTATTTTAATCTTACACATCTTGCACATGGCTATAGTTTTGTGTGCCAGTCTTGTGGAAAAAAACACCATACGGGAAGTGCTCACACAGAGCTACAGGTAGCTGAGCTCGGCTTAGCTCTGGCACATTTTGGGCCTAACCCACCCACAGTATCAGTGGCATCACCAGATCCCAGAGCAGATGTTGCCCTGGCTGTTCTTTGGGAGGTACATCGCCTCTGTTCTTTATTGCTGCTGCCCCACCCTTCTCCACTGATAAGTCCCCCGATCTGGCTCCCAGGTTCTGTCGAGGGCACAATCGTCATCAGAATCATCAACCTTACCTGCCACTTTTATCAGACAAGATATTATTATGGGCTCTTGGGCCCCCCTCCTCTGCTCTGCGTTTTCCATGACTGCCATTGTCGCTGTCCCCTCCGCCAATGCTGTGGCTACCAGTGCCATTATTACCACCACCATCAACACAGCTATGCATGGGGTCCCCAGCCTCCTCCCAAACCTCCTCCTAAGGGCAGCCCAAACCATAACGGCTCCCACACAAGTCGCCAACAGGGAGACTCTCTTGACTATCTGCCATAGGGGTTTTGTGGTTTTTTTGCCACTTCTTAGGAAAAAAGAAGATGCCCCTTTAGGAAGGGGCAGTGAAGGACTCCACTGAAAGCCTTCTCTGGGGCTGCAAGGAGGAGGAGCAGAAGGAACACTGCGACCTCTGGCTCCACGGCACAATGTAAGACTCCTGAGTCACCTCCACATCATCCTGCTGTGACTGAGAGGATTGAGACATCCAATCCACAATCTTATCCTCTTTCTCTACAGCAATAATTTTGCGTCTTTCGAAGACAGGAACAACTGCTGCCTACTACTACTACTACTACTTCTGGCCATATACTTGGTGCTGCTACTACCCACATTCTGGCTCTGGGTCATTTGTTGGGAACCCTTCTATAGCCCTGCCATTTTTGGGACTCAGAGATAATGTTGGGCGCTACCCTGTGTATTGGTGTAGTATTCATGTATATGTTGGTTTTAATAATTTCAACAACCGCCGAAAAAAAATTTATTGGAACCATGTGGAGACAGAAATAAAAGGAAACGTATATAGGCCTAAATTCGTTGTCATTAACAGGTATTTTTTGTGTCCTATCCTCTATATTGCTGTAGTAATTACCTATATGCTGGTTTGAATAAATTCAATAACCCCAAAAATTCGATTGGAAACATGTGGAGACAGAAATAAATGGAAAGGGATTATTGATGTCTGATGCCTAATATCACATTATCACTCAGATAATTGTGTGTGCTACCCTGTGTATTGGTGTACTGATCACTTATATGCTGGTTTTATTAATTTAAATAACCTCCCCAAAAAATGTGGAACTACGTAGAGACAGAAATACGGTAGATGGAAATGGGTGATTGAGGCCTGACGCCTAATATCACGCTATTACTTACAGATAATTTTGTGTGCTACCTTGTGTATTGGTGTTTGATTGTCTGTCATCCAAGAAAAATGCTAAATTCATAACGAACCCAGTTCATTACAAACTAGTTCACTCATCTTTAGTTCTGTATATCAACATTATTTACATGATAATAGGAGGCTTTAAATAGGAATATAATACTGATAGAAAGGAAAAAAAGCCCCCAATTTTGTGTTCTGATTCATACCTGAAATTGAATACATCCCCAGAAGATGTTCTTTGAACTGTAAAGACAGTTGCAACTTAAGAAACAAAGCTTGTCTCCATTATCCCGATACTTTCTTGATGAGACCTTGACAATATTCATTTACACATGTTTTCTTTGATAATCATACAATAATCCCCTGGATTCATGTTATGTATTTTGCATATGTGCAAATATCTCTAAGAATAAACCACCTGGAATTTAGAATTAATCAAGTACTTGGAAACTTAATTACTTCTTATGAAATCCTGGATAGCTTTCTTTAATGCACACATTATTAGATCTAGATACATTGTAATAAAATGTTAGATCATAATTCATTGTTTGGTTTATTTTTATGGCTTTTTGAATAGAAAATGCTTATTGTCATCCTAACATGCATAGATCAGTAGTATATGTGCATACATTAATAAAGTAAAATGAAGGCAATGAAGCAGCACTGTGAAGTTAGGGATAATGGGTGCAAACCAAAGTCACATGGCCAAACACCTTCTATTGACTGTCACGTGTTTGGTCATGTGACTTTCTGTCATGCACGCCACCCTTTGTAGTAGCTTCCTGAGTTACCTATGCGCCCTGTGATGATTCTTTGAGCATGTGCCCTTCTATTTCCGGGTTGCTAGGGACTCTCTGGCACCATTCCTTCCTTTCAACAGACATTGTGGCTGGATCTATGAATATGCGTAGGTTACGATTATAGGATGTTCCCTTTTACATTTGAATGGTGAGCGTTTATCAGTTGTTTGTTTACCCTTTTAGCCCCTGAGGATTTTTCATTTTTGGGTTTTTATTTTTCACTTTGCTATTTTCCAGAGCATAATTTTTTTTCCGTTCGCATAGCTCTATGAAGGCTTGTTTTTTACAGGACAAGTTGAACTTTATAATTTCACCTTTTAATATTGCATACAATATAGCGGGGAGCTGTAAATAAATTCCTAATGGGGTGAAATTGGAAAAAAAAGCAATTCCTCAACAGTTTTATGGGTTTTGTTTTTATGGCGTACCCTATACGCTAAAAATGACCTGTTACTGTTATTCTCCAAGTCATTACGATTACGGCGATACCACATAGATAGTTTTTCTTGAGTTTTAATACTGAAAAAAAAAACTTTTAAAAAATGTTTTTCTTTTCATCACCATATTCTGACCCTCTCTTGCTATTTTGTAATTTTGTTTATGGAGCTGTGTAGGAGCTAATTTTTTGCGGGGCAATCTTTACTTTTCATTGATACCATTTTGTGTTGTATGACTTTTGATTACTTTTTATAAAAGATTTTTGTGGGAGGTGAAACGACAAAAAAACTGCAAATCGGCCATCTTTTTTTCATTTTCGCAATTTTCCATACTGGATAAATATTTTTATACTGTATATATATATGCATATTCATACATGGCGATGCAAATGATGTGTGTTTTTTATTTTATTGTTTACATATTTTTTTTTACATTTTGGGGAAAGGGGGGATTAGAATTTTTATATATTTTTTTATTTTTAAAAACATGCATTTTTTTTTTTTACAGGAAGACAGCCAGGACAGGGGAGAGAAGGACAAAGAGGACTACTGGATATGATCCGTATTTGAATAAAACAAGCTGTAAAGGCGAAACCTGGTCGGACGTGAGCTCCAGGGTTGTTTTACTGATGTGTAATGGAACGAGGCGATACCTTGTAAGTTTTACGTATCCTATGCAGGAGTCCTCTTTGTTCTTCTCTCCCCTGTCCTGGTTGTCTTCCTGCTAACATGGAGTGGTGTGACTAATGGTAATGAATTCTAAGATCTTGGTCCAGGGGCTGCAAAAATCTGCTGTGGATGTTTTATTATTATTATTATTATTATTTATTATTAAAGCGCCATTCATTCCATAGCGCTGTACATGTGATAAGCGGTGCACATACATAATACAGACAATTGCACTAATCATAAACAAGACAAGTTATAAACTGGTACAAAAGGAGAGAGGGCCCTGCCCGTGAGGGCTTACAATCTACATGGTATGGGAGAAGGACACAATAGGTGCGAGTTAAGTTGGTCATGGCGGTATAGAGGCAGCAGGGTCACTGGTTATAGGCTTGTCTGAAGAGGTGGGTTTTCAGGTTTCTTTTGAAGGATTCCAATGTAGGTGAGAGTCTGATATGTTGGGGTAGCGAGTTCCAGAGTATGGGGGATGCACGGGAGAAATCTTGGAGTCGATTGTGGGAAGAGGCGATAAGAGGAGAGGAGAGAAGGAGGTCTTGTGAGGATCGGAGAGTGCGTGTGGGGATGTATCGGGAAAGTAGATCCGAGATGTAGGGAGGGGACAGGTTATGGACGGCCTTGTATGTATTTGTTAGTACTTTGAAGTGAATTCACTGGGCAATGGGGAGCCAGTGAAGGGATTGGCAGAGGGGAGAGGCAGAGGAGTAATAGGGTGAGAGGTGGATTAGTCGGGCAGAAGAGTTGAGGATAGATTGGAGGGGTGCGAGAGTGCTAGATGGAAGGCCACAGAAGAGAATGTTGCAGTAGTCTAGGCGGGAGATAATGAGGGCATGTACAAGGATTTTCGCAGAGTCAAAGTTAAGGAAAGCACGGATGCGGGAGATGTTTTTGAGTTGGAGGCGGCAGGTGGTGGAAAGAGCTTGGATTTGCGGTTGGAAGGAAAGTGCAGAATCAAAGGTCACTCCAAGGCAGCGGACTTTGTTGACCGGGGAGAGTGTGCAGCCATTGATCATGATAGATAGGTCTGCTGAGGGGGTTTAACAAGATGGGGGAAAGATTATAAATTCTGTCTTATCCATGTTAAGTTTTAGAAAGCGAGAGGCGAAGAAGGATGATATAGAAGATAGACATTGTGGGATTCGTGATAGTAAGGTGGTGATGTCTGGACCAGAGAGGTAGATTTGTGTGTCGTCAGCGTAGGAGTGATACTGAAAGCCATTGGACTCTATGAGCTGTCCCAGGCCAAAAGTGTAGATAGAGAAGAGCAGGGGTCCTAGGACAGAGCCTTGCGGGACACCAACAGAGAGGGAATGAGACGAGGAGGTGGTGCGAGAGTGGGAGACGCTAAACGTCCGGTCTGTGAGGTATGATGTGATCCGAAGAAGTGGGCTCTGTGTGTGGAGTCCCTAATACGAGAGGACAAGTTTGGACATAATGTGGACAATCTGGAGGTACCATATTGTGCAAGCAGTTTTGCTTTAAAAAAAAAAAAAAAGACAAGTGACTTTTTAGCTCTGGGACCAGCTGTTTGAAGATGGAGGTGGTGCTGCCTACGAATGCTGCTTAACTTCATTACACTATGCATTGTCTCCACTGTAGCGATGGTGTGGTTAATTAGAAGTACCCACTCCATTCAAGTACTTGTAATTACATTGCCCTTCCAAGACGATGGGCAGTAGAATAAAGAGGAAGCAACGCTCACATGGAGCTCCACCTTCTCTTTGAACAGCTGATTTATGTGGGTGCTGGGTGTCAGACCCCCAACGATCAGATGCTGATGACTAGGGTTGAGCAAAGCGAGCTTTGGATCATAGATCCGAAGTCGCTTCGGTCAAAACTATGTTTGAATGCTGTATGGAGATCCGTCTCCGTGCAGCATTTAAATGTATCAGCTTCGGTGAGGAGAAATTCGTTATCTCTGAAGTCACACAAGAATTTGTTGAATAACTTCAGCCATTGATTTTTTAACTTAAAAGCCATTTTAGAACTTGAATCCAAAGTCAGTTTCGGTACCGGCTGGTACCTCGGAACCAAAGCTGACTTCGAATTCAAGTTTTAAAATGGTTTTCAAGTTTAAAAATCAAAGGTCAAAGTTATTTATCGAAGTCTCGCAAGACTTCGGAGATAACGAATTTCACCTCACCAGAGCCCATACATTTGAATGCTGTACAGAGACGGATCACTGTACAGCATTCAAACGAAGTTATGACCGAAGCAACTTCGGATCTATGATCCGAAACTCGCTTTGCTCAACACTACTGATGACCTAGGATAGTTCATCAGTACAAACAGGCTGCACACTTTAAGATTGCAAAGTTCCATCTGAACAAACCACAAGACTTCAACAAACCACAAGACAATGTTCTTTGGACAGACAAGACCAAAGTGGAGATGTTTGGCCATAATGCACAGTGCCGGGTTTGGTGACTACCAAACACAGTATATCAGCTCAAACACCTCATACCATCTGTCAACCATGAGGTTGAAGTAGAGGCGTGATAATTTTGGCTGGTTATGCAGCCAAGGGACCTGGGCACCTTGCAGTAATTAAGTCAACCATGATCTCCTCTGTATACCAAAGTATTATAGAGTCAAATAAGAGGCTAAAGCTTGGCGAAAACTGGGACATGCAACAGGACAATGATCCCATGCAGACTAGCAAATCTACAACATAATGGCTGAAAAAGAAAAGAATCAAAGTGTTGCAATGGCCCAAAGACCAGACCTCAACCTAATTGAAATGCTGCGGAGGGACCTTAAGAGAGCTGTGCATAAACGAATGCCCATAATTAATGTTGAGTGAAGTCAAACGAATGTACTTTTATCCAAATTTCAGGGAAAATTTGATTCATCGTGAAGCCGAATTTCCGAATTGGTTACGAATAAATTTTCTCTGAAATTGTAAAAACAAAAAATATATATACTTGCCTAATCCATCTGCGCGTGAATAGGCCATTGTGGCCATCTTGATGGAAGATATATGCAAAATATGACTTTACCACATCGGCGTGCTGGCCGGGCACAGTGACGTCATCAGTGATGATGTCACTGCACCTGGCCAGCATGATGACGTGATGACTAGGGTTGAGCGAACCCGAACTGTAAAGTTCGGGTTCATACCGAACTTTAGGATTTTTGGACCCCGGGCCCGAACCCGAACATTTCAGTAAAAGTTCGGGTTCGGTGTTTGGTGATTTATTGGCGCTTTTTGAAAGGCTGCAGAGCAGCCAATCAACAAGCGTTTAACAGTGTGCTCTTAGAAGATATCACAGCCATGCCTACTAATGGCATGGCTGTGATTGGCCAGTGCAGCATGTGACCCAGCCTCTATATAAGCTGGAGTCCCGTAGCGCTGCACGTCACTCTGCTGTGCTTAGTGTAGGGATAGGATGTTGCTGCTGTGAGGGAGAGAATAGGAAAGAAGTGCTTGTTAACTGAGCAATCTACATAGATTTAGTTTTGTGGATGCAGTGGACAATCTTTTTACCTTGCCCTGAGCCCTGTGACAGATAAAAATAACTTTTATCCATCTGTTAGTTAGGTGGGCGGCAGCAGCCATTTTATGCAAGCTCAGTGCACCAGCACAGCATATCTGCTTTTGCGACATTCAAATCCAAGCTTGAAATACTGCAATAATAATCTGGGTTTAAAATTAAATTTTTGGCAATATCCTACATCTGATGCCTTTAAAGCATTTGTCAGTGTGCAATTTAAGCTAGAAATACAGCAATAATTTTCTGGGTTTTAAAAAACACCCTTTTTGGGCAAAATACTAAATTTTACAGCCCTTGCTGCATCTGTACGTGTGAAATGCAAGCGTTATATACTGCTGTCATATTCTGTTATTAAAAAAACACCCATTTTGGGGCAAGTACTTAATATTGCAGCATTTGCTGCATCTGTGATTGTTAAAAACAAGCTTGAAATACTTCTATAATTTTCTGGGTTTTAAAAAACACCCATTTTTTGCAAAACCCTCAGTCTTGGGCCTCTGCCGCATTAGTCAGTGTGCAATTTAAGCTAGAAATACAGCTATAATTTTGTTGGTTTTAAAAAACACCCTTTTAGGGCAAAACACTTAATTTGCGGCTTTGTCTGCATCTGTACGTGTGAGATACACGCTTTAGGTACTGCTGTGCTATTCTGGAATTAAAAAAACACCCTTTTTGGGCAAAGTACTTAATATTGCAGTGTTTGCTGCATCTGTTATTGTTAAAACAAGCTTGAAATACATCAATAATTTTCTGGGTTTTAAAAAACACCCATTTTTTGCAATGCCCTCCATCTGGGGCCTCTGCCGCATTAGTCACTATGCAATTTAAGCTAGAAATACAGCTATAATTTTCTGGGTTTTAAAAAACACCCATTTTGGGCAAAATACTTAATTTGCGGCCTTGTCTGCAACTGTCAGTGTGAGATACACGCTTTAGATACTGCTGTGCTATTCTGGTATAAAAAAAAAACACCCATTTTGGGCAATATACTTAATTTACGGCCTTGTCTGCATCTGTACGTGTGAAATTCAATCGTTATATACTGCTGTCATATTCTGTCATAAAAAAAACACCCTTTTTGGGCAAAGTACTTAATATTGCAGTGTTTGCTGCATCTGTTATTGTTAAAACAAGCTTGAAATACATCAATAATTTTCTGGGTTTTAAAAAACACCCATTTTTGGCAATACCCTCCATCTGGGGCCTCTGCCGCATTAGTCAGTGTGCAATTTAAACTAGAAATACAGCTATAATTTTCTGGGTTTTAAAAAACACCAATTTTGGGCAAAATACTTAATTTGCAGCCTTGTCTGCATCTGTACGTGTGAGATACACACTTTAGATACTGCTGTGCTATTGTCACAGTGCGCCGACGGCAGGTTCCCCCCATTCACCACCGTCAGCGCTCTGCGGTTCATACAGAGCAAGGACGTGCGCTACGCCCTCTTCTCCACAGCAACGAGGGATGGGAAGGATCTGGCTGCGCATATTCCCTTGGCACAGTAAGCGTCCTTCGCGTCCATGGCAACTGCGGTAAGCCTGAGCGCCGAGCTGATAACTTGGTGCTCGGCTGGATTTAGGAGAATGAGTCATGTGACGCTGACCACGTCACATGACTCCTCCTCCACTATTTAACAGACAGCCTGCTGGCCACAGGTTGCCTGTGAATTCAGTTTCTTCCTGAACTTGTTCTGTGTCCCTCCGCACTTACCCAGGCTAGGGAACGTCGTCCAGTTGTACCTCGTTGCCTAGGACAAGTGGTGCAAGTAGGCATGGACAGGGGTGTGGGTGGAGCCAGTGGTCACTACCCTCTACCCCTCTTTGTGACAGATTCACAGGCCCATACTACCACTATGGATCCGCTACAACACCTGAAGGATCATGTCCAGAACTTGGCCCAGATAGTTCAGGAATTAGGGGAAAGGTTACAAGTCCAAGAAGCGGGCTGTAACCTCACGATTCCCCGTCTGTCCGTCATGCAGACAGAACCTTTTGTTACACTTCCCGAGCGGTTTTCAGGAGACCGCAAGAGCTTCCAGACCTTTAAAGAAAGCTGCAAATTATATTTCAGGCTACGACCTCTTTCTTCTGGCCTAGGGCCACAGCGAGTGGGAATTATTATTTCTCTGTTACAAGGTGACCCCCAAGAGTGGTCGTTTTCATTACCCCCCAATTTGTTGTGTCTTGGGTCAGTTGATGCTTTCTTTCAGGCCCTAGATGCTCTGTATGATGAACCAGACAGAGCCTCCGTAGCAGAGACGCAGCTAAAGGCTTTGGTACAGGGCGACCGACCAGTAGAGGAGTACTGTACTCAATTTAGGAAATGGTGTGTTCCCTCCGACTGAAATGAACCTGCCCTCAAGTGTCAGTTCAGGTCAGGCTTGTCGGATAGACTTAAAGATATGCTTATAGGTTACCCCCTTCCTGAGACTTTAGAGCAGACCATGACACTTGCTGTAAGACTAGACAGACGTATTAGGGAGAGACAGCAGGAGGTTTTGCTTTCTTCCCAGATGATGTCTAAATCTAAAGTCAGTCTTGTGGGTATCCAATCTGAACCTGGTGCTGAAGAACCCATGCAGATTGGTATGACCAGAAGGGAACAACGACGCCATCAGGGGACATGTTTCTATTCTGGCGGTTCTGATAATTGGATCCGACAATGTCCCAAGAAGCCTCCTCCCAGTAAATCACTCAAACCTGGGACATCTAATGACAAGGTACTCCCGGATATTGTTAACCCCTTAGTGACCACCCATACGTGTTTTTACGGCGGTCACTAAGGGGCCTTAGGCTGGGTCTCCGCGTTTTTACGGTGGCCCAGTCTAAGCGCTGCACGGCTCCCCCTTGCAGCGGGGAGCGCGGACCTGGCTCTCACATGAGAGCAGGGTCCCAGCTCTAACAGCCCAGACCGGCAGGAGTGCCGATCCGGGCTGTTTAACCCTTTACATGCCTGGCGCAATGGCGCCCGCTGCATGTAAAGTGGTGACAGAGGGAGCGGTCTCCCTCTGTCTCCCATCAGCACCCCAAAAATGCGATCTCGGGGTGCTGATGTGTTGGGAAGCTTACTGAGCCTGTCTTCCGTTACCTCCAGCAGGCTGTGCCTCTCTGGCACAGCCTGCTGGTCAATGTTTGAATAGCATTGCTATTGAAATGCAATGCATTATAGAGATAATGCATTACATTTTAAAAGCAATCAAAATACTGTATATTATAGTCCCCTTGTGGGACTATTAAGTAGTAAAAAAAATAGAAAAAAATACACATTTATTAAATTTAAAAAATTCCATAAAATAAAAAAATATGCTTTTTTTCCATTGAAAATCCGCTTTTCAATGAAAAAAATTGCAAAAAGAAAATATCCCCCATATATTTGGTATTGCCGCGTCCGTACCGACCGGGACTACATAAATATTACATAAATTATCCCCTATGGTGAACGCCGTAAAAAAAAAAGACAGAATTTCGAATTTATTCTTAGTTTCCACCGAAAAAAACGTAATAACAAGCGATCAAAAAGCGGCATTTACTCCAAAATCATACCAATGAAAAATACAAGTCGTCTTTCAAAAATCAAGCCCACAATTCCATAGAAAGAAAAAAAAAAGTTATGGGTCTTGTGAAGTGGCAATGCAAAATCATTTTTTTGGTAATAAAAGGGGTTTTATTGCAAAAAAAGTAGTAAAACATAAACAAAATTGTAAGTATTTAGTATCACTGTAATCATACTGACCCAGAGAATAAAGATATTATGTTATTTGTACCGAAAAATGAACGCCATAAAATTTATAATGTAAAAACGCAGTGGCAGTATTGCTATTTTTCCCCATCTCCCTCCCAGAAAGAGTTAATAAAAGTTAATCAGAAAGTTATGTGTACCCCAAAATGGCGCCATTAAAAACTACAACTTGTCACGGAAAAAACAAGCCCTCATAACGCTATATATACGAAAAAATACAAAAGTTATAGCTCTTGGAACGAGACCATGAAAAAAGGAAGAAAAACGCTTGGTCATAAAGGCCCAAACAGGCTTGGTCACTAAGGGGTTAAAGATAAATTCTTGGTGCCTGTTACTGTTTCTGCAGGGATCAATAAGGGTTCAGGAAAAGCTTTTATTGATTCTGGATCAGCTGCAAGCTTTCTTAATCTCAAATTTGCCCGCCAGTTGGGAATTCCTATCCTGACCCTTCCTAATCCTGTATACATTGTTGCTATTGATTCTACCCCATTATTAGGAGGGACCGTGAGGTTTTCTACTCCCGAGATTACGCTAACTGTGGGGGTGTGTCATACTGAAAGTTGTGCTCTATTAATTTTGGAGAATTTACCTGTTGATGTGGTGCTAGGTATGCCATGGCTTCAATTACACAACCCTGTGATTTATTGGACCAGAGGTGAACTAGTCAAATGGGGCCCTAAATGTGATTCATGTTTGTCTATTGTCAATGCGGGAGTCTCCGCAGAATCTAAAATATTACCCCCATTCATAGAGGATTATGTGGATGTATTCACCTCATCTGACCCCGAGGGGTTGCCACCCCATAGACCTTATGACTGCGCTATTGAATTGGTGGAAGGTGCCAGGTTTCCCAAGGGGCGCATATATAATCTATCTGGTCCAGAACGTGATTCCATGAGAAAATATGTCAAGGAAAGTTTGCTTAAAGGACATATTAGGCCCTCTGTATCTCCTATGGGTGCAGGGTTCTTTTTTGTCAAGAAAAAGGACGGAGGGCTTCGGCCTTGTATTGACTATCGGGAATTGAACAAAATTTCTGTTAAAAATCAATACGCTCTTCCTTTAATTCTCGATCTGTTCATTCAAGTTCTAGGGGCTTCATGGTTCTCCAAACTTGACCTGAGGGGAGCTTACAACCTAGTTCGTATTAAAGAAGGGGACAAATGGAAAACTACTTTTAATACTCCGGAGGGGTATTTCGAATACCTGGTCATGCCTTTTGGGCTTAGTAATGCTCTTGCAGTTTTTCAAAATTTCATGAACGACATCTTCAGGGAACTTATTGGCAAATTTATGATTGTATATCTCGATGACATTTAGATTTTTTCTTCGAGTTGGGAATCTCATGTTGTGACAAGTTCTGGAGATTCTCCGAAAAAATTTACTGTCTGTTAAATTAGAAAAATGTGTCTTTGGGGTTCAGGAAATCTTGTATCTGGGTTATGTTCTCACTTCTCACGCTTTTAAAATGGACCCTGGTAAGATACAGGCCATTTTAGATTGGGTAAGACCATCATCCCTGAAAGCCTTACAATGCTTTTTAGGCTTTTCCAACTATTACCGTAAATTTATCAAATTTTTTTCGGCAGTTACCAAACCTTTGACCGACCTCACTAAGAAGGGGGCGGATCTGGAGAACTGGTCTGTAGAGGCTATTTAAGCCTTCGAGACCCTTAAAAGGTTGACGCTTCTGAGGATGGGGTGGGGGCGGTGCTTTCGCAGGGACCCTCTAATCTCACCAATTTAAGACCCTGTGCTTTTTTTTCACGGAAATTCTCTTCCACTGAGAGGAATTATGACATTGGTAATCGAGAATTGTTAGCCATCAAATGGGCGTTTGAGGAATGGAGACATTTTTTGGAGGGGGCTAAACATTGTATCACTGTGCTCACTGACCATAAAAATGTATTGTTCCTCGAATCTGCTAAACGCCTAAATCCACGTCAAGCCAGATGGGCTTTGTTCTTCACGCGTTTTAACTTCTTGATTACTTTTAGACCAGGAAGTAAGAACGTAAAGGCTGATGCCTTGTCTCGAAGTTTCTGTGCATTTCAACCCCCTGACATTCCTCCTGAACCCATCGTACCAGCTAACATTATTGTGGCAGCTTGGTCTGAGGAACTGGCTTCTCTCATTGAAGCGCAGCAACATCTAGCACCGCCACAAACACCTACTGATAAGTTATTTGTTTCTGAGCAGTTTCGTCTCCGTTTGCTCAGTGAGTGTCACGACTCAGTCTTGTGCGGACATCCCGGTATTGAGGGCACCAAGGAACTCATGTCCAGGTCTTATTGGTGGCCCACACTATCCAGGGATGTCAAATTTTATGTCTCTGCATGCGAGGTATGTGCCAGGTCCAAAACGCCCAGATCACGTCCTGCTGGTGAACTACGACCACTACCCATTCCGAGTAAACCCTGGTCACATATTTCGATGGATTTCATCACTGACTTATCTCCCTCGGAAGGGAAGTCGGTGGTTTGGGTAGTGGTCGACAGATTCAGTAAGATGGTACACTTTGTTCCATTAGCCAAACTTCCTGATGCCAAGACTCTGGCTTCTGTGTTTATTGAACAGGTGGTATGTTTGCATGGTATTCCTGAAAATATTGTGCCCGACAGAGGTGTTCAGTTTGTCTCCAAGTTCTGGAGAGCGCTTTGTCAGAGATGTGATATACAGTCCTGATCAAAAGTTTAAGACCACTTAAAAAATGGCAAAAAATCATATTTTACATTGTTGGATTATAACAAGGTTCCAAGTAGAGCTTCAACATGCAACAAGAAGAAATAAGAGTGAGACAAAACATTTTTTGAGCATTCAATTATTGAAAATAACGATTAAACTGAAACAGGCTGTTTTTCAGCTGATCCAAATTTTAGGACCACATGCCTTTAAAAGGCCAAATCTGTGCAAAGATGTGGATTCATTGTCATTTTCTGTCAGGTAGTCACACGTTGTGATGGCAAAGGCAAAAAAACTCTCCCTTTTTAAACGTGGTCAGGTTGTTGAACTGCATAAGCAGGGTCTCTTACAGCGCGCCATCGCTGCTGAGGTGGGACGCAGTAAGACAGTGGAAGACCCCAAAAAATTTCATCAGCACTGAGCCGGAGGATCCAATTGGATGTCCTTCAAGACACTGGACGATCCTCGACCCAAATTAAGGCCCTTACTGGTGCTGACTGCAGCCCCATAACCATCAGACGGCATCTGAGTCTGAAGGGCTTCAAAAACAAAAAACGTCTTCAAAGACCTCGTCTCCTTGAACGCCACAGAACTGCTCGTTTGGACTTTGCAAAAGAGCACCTGTCACGGCTGTATGTGAGCAACAATAGTATACACAGTAAAAGAGCTACTGACCGGACCCAAACTAGGGAGGATAAAGGATGACCCCTGTCAGACCCTCAAAGCTCTCCCTATGCTGCTAAAGCACATGCCCGGATCCAAATGGCGGAACGAGGCATGCCCACGTACCTAAGACTGATGACCACTGTAACCCCTACAATAGTGGAAGGGGCACGGCCACCGGTGCCCTACTCAGTATATGGAGGGAACCGTGGCCACCTCAGATCCAGTCAGAAAATAATCAGGAACACAACAATGTCTGTACACTTAGCTGAAGGTGTTGCAGCCGCAGAGAAGACGGATCCAAGGACAGCTGGAAATATCCGGAGTGCTTGCTGCAGCAGAACACAGGTCCAGTGAGCTGATAGCTACAAGTGAAGATACTAAAGCAAGAGCTACAACTGAAATGAGAACTATAATCCACGCCCTACAATAGGAGGAGGGGTGATATAAAGAGAGGGAAATCAAACGCATGAGGAACAGCTGGGAGGAAGGAAACCAAAAGTAAACAGAGCAGTGAGAACTCCTCCCAGCTCTAGTAGTGACATCATCACAGGGGTGGAGAAACAGAGCTGTGAGAACGTCCCAAAGCTCTGGTAGTGACAGCACCAAACATGGGACATTCAAAGGTGGAAGAAAGTTTTATTCTCTGATGAGAAAAAATTTAACCTTGATGGTCCTGATGGTTTCCAACGTTACTGGCATGACAAGCAGATCCCACCTGAGATGTTTTCTATGTGCCACAGTGGAGGGGGTTCCATAATGGTCTGGGGTGATTTTTCCTTCAGTGGAACAATGGAGCTTCAGGAAGTGCAGGGGCGACAAACAGCCGCAGGCTATGTCCAGATGTTGCGGAGCGCATTCCTCATGATTGAGGGCCCTCGTCTGTGTGGTAACGACTGGGTTTTTCAACAGGACAACGCTACAGTACACAATGCCTGCAGGACAAGGGACTTCTTCCAGGAGAATAACCTCACTCTTTTGGCCCATTCTTCGTGTTCCCCTGATCTAAATCCAATTGAGAACCTTTGGGGATGGATGGCAAGGGAAGTTTACAAAAATGGACAACAGCAGACAGTAGATGGCCTTCGTGTGGCCGTCTACACCACTTGGAGAAATGTTCCCACTCACCTCATGGAAACGCTTGCATCAAGCATGCCAATTTTTTTTTTGAAGTGATAAACAATAACGGCGGAGCTACTCATTACTGAGTTCATGTTTGGAAATTGGATTTCTGTTTTGGCGGGTTTAGTTTTTTTTGGGAGGTGTGGTCCTAAACTTTTGATCAGCTGAAAAACAGCCTGTTTCAGTTTATTCGTTGTTTTCATTAAATTGAATGCTCAAAAAATGTTTTGTCTCACTCCCATTTCTTCTTGTTGCATGTTGAAGCTCTACTTGGAACCTTGTTAAGATCCAGCCATGCTAAATATGATTTTTTGCCATTTTTCAAGTGGTCTTAAACATTCGATCAGGACTGTATCTTTGTCATTCTATTCAGCGTTTCATCCTGAGTCGAATGGACAAACCGAATGCCTTAATCAAGCCGTTAAGCAGTTTTTAAGATCTTACATCTCTGATAACCAGAAACTATGGGTGAAATATCTCCCTTTGGCGGAGTTTGCCATCAACAACAGGGTAAACTCCTCCACAGGGGTTTCTCTGTTTTTCTGCAATTTTGGTTTTCACCTGAGATTTAGTTCTGTTTCATCTGTTCCATCACCTAATCCTGAGGCTGACAGTGTAACTTCTGAACTGTGCACAGTTTGGGCTCGGGTTCAGCAGAACCTAGAGAAAGCTCAAGAGAGTCAGAAAATCTATGCTAATAGAAAACGTTCCAAAGGAGGGGACTTTAAGGTCGGAGAAAAAGTTTGGTTGTCCACTAAGAATTTCTCTCTGAGCGTGTCCTCCAGGAAGTTTGCACCACGTTTTGTTGGTCCGTATGAAATCCTCGAAATTATTAATCCCGTGTCTTTCAGGTTGAAGTTGCCAGATTCGTTCCGCATTTATAATGTGTTTCATAAATCTTTGCTTAAAAAGTATGTTTCACCCGTGGTTCCGTCGCAACGTGCTCCTCCCTCAGTGCTGGTGAATGAGCAAGAGGAGTATTTCATTTCCAAGATCATTGACGTTAGGAAGGTTCGAAATTCCTTTCAATACTTAGTTCATTGGAAAGGTTACGGACCTGAGGAAAGATCATGGGTACCAATGAATAAGATTCACGCTAATAGGCTGATTCAAAGGTTTCATCGTGATCATCCTCACAAGCCTGCTCCATCGGCTTTGGGTCCGGTGGCCCCACGTAGAAGGGGGGGTACTGGGGAGGATCTAGCCGCGCATATTCCCTTGGCGCAGTCAGCGTCCTTCGCGTCCATGGCAACTGCGGTAAGCCTGAGCGCCGAGCTGATCACTCGGTGCTCGGCTGGATTCAGGAGAATGAGTCATGTGATGCTGGCCACGTCACATGACTCCTCTTCTCCACTATTTAACAGGCAGCCTGCTGGCCACAGGTTACCTGTGAATTCAGTCTCTTCCTGAACTTGTTCTGGGTGACAAGCGGCTTGATTCCCGGCTCCGTCCCCGACTTCGTTCCCGGTTGCTCCCTGCATTTATTGGCTCCTCCTGGTTTGACCTTTGGCGTGGACTTGACTTCTCTTTGATTATCCTTTTGTACTTTAGCGACATCCTGGTTCTGACTCGGCTTGCTGACATATCCGTTGTTTGTCTTGTATGTCCCTCTGCACTTACCCAGGCTAGGGAACGTCGTCCAGTTGTACCTCGTTGCCTAGGACGAGTGGTGCAAGTAGGCAGGGACAGGGGTGTGGGTGGAGCCAGTGGTCACTACCCTCTACCCCTCTTTGTGACAGCTATTCTGGTATTAAAAAAACCACCCATTTAGGGCAAAAATCTTAATTTTGAAGCCTTTGCTGCATATGTCATTGTGAGATACACCCTTTAGATACTGTTGTTTTATTCTGCTATTAAAAAAAACACCCTTTTAGGGCAAAAATCTTAATTTTGCAGCCTTTGCTGCATCTGTCATGGTGAGATACACGCGTTAGATACTGTTGATCTATTCTGTTATTAAAAAAACACCCATTTTGGGCAAGATCCTAAATTTGAGAAATATGAGGAGAGCGTCAAATAAGGGACGTGGCCCGGTCGTGGTGCTGCTGGTGGAGCTCCTGTTGCAGGTAGGGGACGTGGTCGATCTGTGCCAGCTACACGCACAAGTGAAACACCTTCCTCAGGTGTGAGTAGGCGACAGAACCTTCAGCATTATTTGGTAGGGCCGAATGCCACTCTACGAAGGGTGAGGCCAGAACAAGTACAGGCGATAGTAGATTGGGTGGCTGACAGTGCTTGCAGTTCCTTCACATTGTCTCCCACCCAGTCTCCTGCTGAAAGATCAGAGTTGTCAACAGCAGCCCATGGCCATCAGTCCTTCACCTCACCCCCTTGCAAATCAGCCAAGCACTAAGTCATGGAGCAGTCTCTTCTGATTTTTGATGACTCTGCTAACAGTGTTTCCCAGGGCCATCCACATAGCCCTGCCCCAGAAGTGGAAGAAATTGACCACTTATGTTTCAGGATGAGTACATGGGAGGACCACCGCAGCACGTCTCGGATGATGACGAAACAAACACAGGCTGCTGTGGCTTTCTGCAGTTTGAAGACCGACAAGGAGGGCAGGGGTGAAGACTGGGTGGAAGATGATGTGGAGGACGATGAGGTCCTCGACCTCACAAATAGAGTTGAGCGGACACCTGGATGTTCGGGTTCGGCAGGTTCGTCCGAACTTGAAAAAAAAGTTCGGGTTCGGAACCCGAACTTGACCCCGAACCCCATTGAAGTCAATGGGGACCCGGACTTTTGGCCACTAAAATGGCTGTAAAATAGTCCTGGAGAGGGCTCGAGGGCTGGAAAAAGCATCAAAATGTGCTTAAGAGCGTGGCAATTGTTCTGCAAACAAATGTGGATATTGAAATGATTTAAAATAACATAAAATACAGAAAAATAAAAAATAAAAATCTGGATCTAGGAGTAGGAGGTTGAGGAGGCAGTGGTTGGGTGGATGTGGCGGTGTAGGTTGACGTGGCGGTGTAGGTGGAAGCGGCGGTGAAGGAGGAATAGGTAGCCAACACTGATTTGTGTTATTTTTAATTTTTAAATTGGGGTATCCCCCAAAATATTGGGACATATAACAAAATGAAACAAAGAATAAGTGCACTTGAGTACAAGAATGGATGGTTGAGGCTGTTATAAATGTCTATTCTGCACAAGGTACGGACAAGTCCTGTGGGATACATGCCTGGTTCATTTTAATAAACGTAAGCTTGTCCACATTGGCTGCGGCCTGTGATAATGCTCTCTGCCGTGCTAAACACACGTTCACACTATACACTGGCTGTAGGGCAGGTCAGCACCTCCAAGGCTGACAAAGCTTTTCCACATTTTGGCCATGCTAACCCTGCCTTCTCAGGTGCTGGCGGTGCCCCAGCTGCGTTGGCGACCTCTTCTTCCTCCTCTGCCTTCGCCTTGTGCTTCCACTGTGCCCCCGCTGTTGGGTGGGAATGCCATTAGCATCGTGCGCTTGTAGTCGCGCATCTTCCGATCAGTAACAGATGTTTTCACTAAATTTAGTTCCCTGTCAGCAATGCAGAGCAGGGGTTCATTCACGGCAAAAGGTGGTTCATGTCACCCAGCAATAGAACAGACGATTTTGAGAGATTTAGGCCCCTGTCACCCAGGCACAGCAGGGGTTCATTCACGGCAAAAGAGGGTTCATGTCACCCAGCAATAGAACAGACGATTTTGAGAGATTTAGGCCCCTGTCACCCAGGCACAGCAGGGGTTCATTCACGGCAGAAGGGGGTTCATGTCACCCAGCAATAGAACAGACGATTTTGAGAAATTTAGGCCCCTGTCACCCAGGCACAGCAGGGGTTCATTCACGGCAAAAGAGGGTTCATGTCACCCAGCAATAGAACAGAGGATTTTGAGAGATTTAGGCCCCTGTCACCCAGGCACAGCAGGGGTTTGTATACGCCAAAAATGGTAAAATGTCACCCGACAATTGAAAATAAGAATTTTTTCAATTTAGGGCACTAAAATTGGTACTTTTTTGCATTAAAATGGCTCTAAAATAGTCCTTGAAAAGGCTAGAGGGATGTAAAAGGCAGTAAAATGTGCTTAAGAGCATGGCAACTGCTCTGCAAACAAATGTGAATAGGGAAATAACTTAAAATAAAATAAAATAACAAAAAATTACAAATTATTAACCTGCAACTCAGAGAAGTAGGTGGATATGGAGTCGGAGGTTGAGGAGGCGGTGAATGTGGTGTTGTAGGTGTAAGCCGTGTACCGGGGTGGGCTCCCCAGAATACAGCGAAGTCACAGACAAGGAAAGAGACACTGACACCAGCTTAATATGCAAGAACAGAAAACTTTACTTAAACGACAAGTAATAACATATGCATCACCAAAGCAATACAAACATGCATAGAAACGCTATATCCCGGACCCACAGTAAATGTCCCTGCCCAATGGACAGGCCTAGCCAATGGCGGACACAGCAGAGCCTGCAAGTCGTGCTGTGCCGCTACAGAGGACACCCCTAGCTGGTGGCAAACGCAGCAGAGCCTGCAAGTCAATAACTGCGCTGCAATCCAGTACAGTACAGCCTAGCAAAAAACAATATAAATCCTAACTGACTAACTAATGCTAAGCCTAGGCTAGTCTCTGTAACTTCAGGCGCCTTACAATATATTGCAATCAGTACCGAGGTGTACTGACCTGTGTCCGTTCTGGGCCCGAGGATGCAGCTACCAGAGATGGCCACTTACTTCTCAGCAACCGTGCGGCCTTGCTTGATAGTGAGGCCTTCTGTCCACACACTGGACTGGTCTTCCTGGGACAACCTCTCTTTCAAAAGAGCTGGATACAGAAAGGATATTACAGCTACTCTCCTTCTTCTGAGTGTCCATTAACTGCCGGACATCTGCAAGCCAGGATGGAATCGGATTCAGTCCCGCACAGCACAATCCTTCCACCATGCCAGATCAACGCACTTCCTTCCTCTTGTCCCCAAATTACACTGTTCATGTTCCCTGAGTACTCCCAGCCTGGACGCTGGAGTGGCCTTGTAGTGTAGCAACAGTGGAGTGTCCAGAATACCCTATACCACAGGCTCAGAGTCACAGTACCAGCCCAAATGAAAAACCGTACCCAAAGCAGCATACACAGCAGAGCCCGCAAGTCGATACTGTGCCGCAGGGTAACGGACCTGACCGCTGGCGCACACGGCAGAGCCTACAAGTCAATAACCGTGCCGCTAAGTCACTGACCTGGGTATGTCCTATGTTTACTGGTTGCTCCAGACAGACAGCAAGTCCCTGCCACAACATGTGACCCTGTAGAACCTGTACTCTGACCCTCTGTTCCGATCAGCTTCCTGACGCCGATACTCATTCCTGCGAACAGAATCCGGATCCACATGGTTCTCTCATGCAGCTCACTAAATGGCGGACTAATTCTTCTCCAAGCTGAGCAACGCCACCTCTCCTGGTAGCTCCAACAGTTCCACGGCTCTTCCAGCCTTCCAGGACCCAGACCTCTCTCTCTGGGAAGCCTTCTGAATCGCTGACCCTGGCCTGGTCCTTATCCGATGGGGACTTACACCAACTCGCAGGTCCTTCCATCCACCATGAGGCCTCACAGGGTCTGTAACCACATTCCAACTGACCTTCCAGGAACCGATCTTTTCTCCCTTGGCAACATCTGCATTGCTGAAAGGCATCAGTCACTTCTGACAGTGACTTTGACCGCTCTAAGTCCCACAGACCTGAGAATGGCCCTGGATCCTGTATACAGCCTCTGCACAAGCATCTCTCCTCATGTCACCATTTCCTGCTCTGTCTGGCACACAGCAGCATGAGTCATCATTTGTTTTGCATATCTAGATCCGGCAGTAACTTCGCTGTGTGGGGAAACAGCAGCCTCTTGTGTCAGAAAAACTGAATGACAGTCTCAGAAACAGCATTTAAGAATCAGTGGCTGTTTCTCCATCTTACATAGGTGGAGGCAGCAATGGAGGAGGAGGAGGTAGCCAACAATGTTTTATTTTTATTGGGGTAGGTAGCCCCCAAAATATTGGGACAAATAAAAAAAAATAAAACAAAGAATCATTGCACTTGACTTGAGTACAAGAATGTATGTTTGATGGTAGTATAAATGTCTATTCTGCACAAGGTACAGACAAGTCTTATGGGATCCAAGCCTGGTTCATTTTAATGAACGTGAGCTTGTCCACGTTGGCTGTGGACAGGCGGCTGTGTCTGTCTGTAATGACGCCTCCTGCCGTGCTAAATACACGTTCAGAGAGTACACTGGCTGCAGGCCAGCAACTCCAAGGCATACAGGGCAAGCTCTGGCCATGTGGACAATTTGGAGACCCAGGAGTTGAATGAAGCAGAACCATCAGTCAGTACGTGTAGGCGTATGCACAGGTACTGTTCCACCATGTTGTTCAAATGCTGCATCCTGCTAACACGCTCCATATCAGCAGTTGGGGCCGGTTGTTGCGGAGAGGTGACAAAGCTTTTCCACATGTCGGCCATGCTAACCCTGCCTTCTGAGGTGCTGGCGCTGACACAGCTGCGTTAGCTACCTCTTCCTCCTCCCCTGCCTTCGCCTTGTGCTTCCACTTGTCCCCCGGCGTCAGTCGCGAATGCTCTCAGGAGCGCGTCTACCAGCGTGCGCCTGTAGTCGCGCATCTTCCGATCATGCTCCAGTGAGAGAATTAAGGACGGCACATTCTCTATGTAACGGTGTTCCAGCAGGGTGGCCACCCAGTAGTCAGCACACGTTAAAATGTGGGCAACTCTGCAGTCGTTGCGCAGGCACTGCAGCATGTAGTCGCTCATGTGTGCCAGGCTGCCCAGAGGTAAGGACAAGCTGTCCTCTGTGGGAGGCGTATCATCTGCTTCCTCCGTATCCCCCCAGCCACGCACCAGTGATGGGCCCGAGCTGCGTTGGGTGCCACCACGCTGTGAACATGCTTCATCCCCATCCTCCTCCTACTCGTCCTCCAGTAGTGGGTCCTGGCTGGCCAAATTTGTACCTTGCCTCTGCTGTTGCAAAAAACCTCCCTCTGAGCCACTTCTAAAAGACTGGCCTGAAAGTGTTAGAGATGACCACTCTTTCTCCTCCTCGTCCTGGGCCACATCCTCTTCCATCATCACCCTAAGTGTTTTCTCAAGGAGACATAGAAGTGGTATTGTAACTCTGATAATGGCGTCATCGCAGCTGGCCATGTTGGTGGAGTACTCGAAACAGCGCAACAGGGCACACAGGTCTCGCATGGAGGCCCAGTCATTGGTGGTGAAGTGGTGCTGTTTCGCAGTGCGACTCACCCGTGCGTGCTGCAGCTGAAACTCCACTATGGCCTGTTGCTGCTCGCACAGTCTCTCCAGCATGTGCAAGGTGGAGTTCCACCTGGTGGGCACGTCGCATATGAAGCGGTGAGCGGAAAGGCAGAAGTTACGCTGTAGAGCAGACAGCAGAGCGGCGACAGGATGAGAACGCGGAAAGCGCGCACAGACGGCCCGCACTTTATGCAGCAGCTCAGACATGTCGGGGTAGTTGTGAATGAATTTCTGCACCACTAAATTCAGCAGATGCGCCAGGCAAGGGATGTGCGTCAAACCGGCTAGTCCCAGAGCTGCAACGAGATATTGCACAGCACCAGGCCGGGCTTGAGGCTCACTGGCAGCAACCACTCGTCGGTCTGTTGTTCTATACCGGCCATCACAACTCCTGCGCGGTGTGGGGCCTGTCCCCCAAACACATTAGTTTCAGAATGGCCTGCTGACGTTTACCCCTGGCTGTGCTGAAGTTGGTGGTGAAGGTCTGTCGCTGACCGGATGAGGAGGTGGTAGAAGAGGAGGAGGAAGCCGAGTAGGAAGAGGAGGCAACAGGAGGCAAAGAATGATGCCCTGCGATCCTTGGCAGCGGAAGGACGTGCGCCAAACAGCTCTCCGAGACGTGCTGAGGTGGTATTCCCATGTCCTTATCAGGAAACATAAGTGGTTGTGCGTCAGTGCATTCTATGTCTTCCACCCCTGGGGAAGGGCTAGGTGGATGCCCTTGGGAAACCCTGCCAGCAGAGTCTTCAAACAGCATTAGAGACTGCTGCATGACTTGAGGCTCAAACAGGCTCCCCGATATGCACGGGGTGATGTGACAGACTGATGGGCATTGGTTTCAGGCGCCCTGTGCGCTTTCTGCAGAAGACCGGGTGGGAGATAATGTGAATGTGCTGGATCCACTGTCGGTTACCCAATTGACTAGCGCCCTTGCTTAGGCCTTACCATCCTTAGAATGGCATTAGGCCCGACAAAATATCGCTGTAGATTCTGGCGGCTACTGGGACCTGAGGTAGTAGGTTCAGTAGGACGTGTAGCTGTGGCAGAACGGCCACATCCTCTCCCTGCACCAGAGGCTCCACCAACACCACCACCATGACCATGACCGCGTCCCTTGTTAGATGTTTGCCTCATAGTTAGCGTTCACAAAGCAAAGTAAAAAGTGGTTAAGTATGTTAAAAATAATTAACCGCCAATATAAACCCTGATGTAGGGTATTGCACTCTATTTTTTTTTTTTAACTCTATATGACAGCGGTATTTGTGGCCTAAATGTGACACTCACTTATGCACGTCTTATCCCAGATGTGCAGTATATTAGAGGGTTTTTTCACCCCAGTAACCAAAAAGCCGTATTTCTAGCCTAAATGTGACAGTCACTTATGCATGTCTTATCCCAGATGTGCAGTATATATTAGAGGGTTTTTTCCCCCCAGTAACCAAAAAGATGTATTTCTGCCCTAAATGTGACAGTCACCCCAGTATGCTAAAGCCGTATTTATGGCCTAAATGTGACAGTCACTTATGCATGTGTAATCCCAGATGTGCAATATATTACAGGCTTTTTTCACCCCAGTAACCAAAAAGATGTATTTCTGTCCTAAATGTGACAGTCACTTATGCTTGTCTAATCCCAGATGTGCAGTATATTAGAGGGTTCTTTCACCCTAACCAAAAAGTTGTATTTCTGTCATAAATGTGACAGTCACTTATGCTTGTCTAATCCCAGATGTGCAGTATATGAGAGGCTTTTTTCACCCCAGTATGCCAAAGCTGTATATCTGGATTTGCAGATAGCCTGTGCTGGTGCACTATCGTTGCATAAAATGGCTGCCGATCATGTATTGATATTGACTAACTGAAGAAAAAAAAGTTCGTTTTCAGCAGTAGTTGGCTCAGGGCAGGCTTAAAAAAATTGTGCACTGCACCCACAAAACACTTTTTCTGTAGATCGCTGAGTACATAAACCAGTTCTTGATAAGATTGCTCCCTGATCTCTCCCTCACAGCAGCTGCAGCCTCTCCCTACACTAATCCGAGCAGAGTGACGGGCGGCGCTACATGACTCCAGCTTAAATAGAGGCTGGGTCACATGCTGCAGTTGGCCAATCACAGCCATGCCAATAGTAGGCATGGCTGTGATGGCCTTTTGGGGCAAGTAGTATGACGCTTGTTGATTGGCTGCTGTGCCGCCTTTCAAAAAGCGCCTAGAAAGCGTCGAACTCGAACTTTTGCGTAAATGTTCGGGTTTGGGTCCGGGTGCCAAAAAACCTAAAGTTGGGTACGAACCCGAACTTTACAGTTCGGGTTCGATCAACTCTATTCAATAATAATAGTACAATTGGTTAGTTGATGTTAGCATAACCTCTGAGCTTCTTCTAACACACATAATTACAAATGTTTATATCAGGCTGCAGTATACAGTTCAATGAAAAGTGTGCTTCTTACTTTATATCCTGTGCAAGGTATGAATGCCCCACAGTTGTGATATGCTATTGCAAGCTGCTTGTAATATTTTCCATTTCATTCAATTTGAGAGAAATGTCCATAGCTTGAGTACACAGGATGTTTACCCCACTAGTGCAGTACTTTTTCTTGTCTAAATCTAGCAGTAAAGGATCCACACAACTCATATGTAACACTTCACAATCAACATTATTGCAAATTACATGGCACACTTAACAGTTGTCCAAGATTTTACAAGTGAGGGCCTTCACAATCAATATTGCTGCAAGTTACGTGGTACACTTAAAAGAGTAGTACAAGATTTTACAAGTGAGGGCATATCCTCAGAACAGGCCATCAATGTCTGACCGAAAGAGTTCTGACACCCCACAATCAAGAGTAACTCTATTGTGTAGTAGATGGAGGGTCAGTGGAGATACTGCTGGACCTACTGCAGGACAGCTGATCGATGGGGGATGCAGCATGTCGGACCCCACTGATAAGATATTGATGTCCTAACCTAAGGATAGAAGAGAAACTGGTTGGCACTTCACAGAGGAAGTTGGTGCTCAGTGATAAATAATGCGTAAGTTAATAATATAAAGTATTATTAGGAATTTATTTCATCCATCCATAATGATTCAGTATGACATGGCCAACGTTTTTGTCCAGCCTGGAACCTGTTTACGGCCGTAATGTCCTGGTGCGCCATCCACTGCTCTAAGCAAACCAGGACATTGCGGCGTGGAAAAAGGTCCAGGCTGGACAGAAACGTTGACCATGTCATACTGAATTGTGACCATATTAATCTGAGTACCGTATACTTTATATTATTAACTAATCTCTGAGGCTTGCTCTACTAAGTGGGCTTCTTATTAAGTAGAGTTAAAAAAAAAGGAGTTCTAGTGCTGAGTGTGATTTTGTGGGAGTGGCTGAGTGTGGCTTGAAGCAGAGATCCTTGAAAGTTAAGTTTTTGCATTTTAGTACTGCCATTTAAAACCTTTTTTTTTTTCCTCTGCTGGGTGTTGCCATTTAAGCCCATTTTTTTTTCTCTCTGCTTGATTAAGGGGAGTGGCCTGGGCAACCAGGTGCTATAAATTGACCCACTAGACTCTCTAGAGCTTGCTCTTCCTGAGGCTTGCTCTACTAAGTGGGCTTCTTATTAAGTGGAGTTAAAAAAAAAAGGAGTTTAAGAAAAGGAGTTGGAAACTAGGTTGGTTATAATTTCCTTGTGTGTTGTTGGCTTAATTCTAGGTAGTCCTTCAACTACAGCAGACAGGGTCTAATTCTAAATCATATTTACTGTTTTACTTTTTTACTGTTGTAATCCCCATTTAGTATGTGTTGCACAATTGACAACGCAGTCCAGTGCACATCTTGCATGATGTATGCAGTCCTGGAACAGCCGTTCAAGGGTGTATATCTTTGTTCAAGATGTGAGCAAATTACCCGTTTGGAATTGCTAATCGAGTCTCTAAATGGGCAAGTTGCAACACTGAGAGGCATTGACAATTTGCAAAAGAGTTTTCTTCTCAGCGAGCAAGCACTCTTTGGGGTAGATGAGGGGGAGGGTGACAGAGAGGAGGCTGAGGAAAGTGAGGTAGCTAGCTGGGTAATAGTTAGAAAGCGGGGTAGAGGGAAGAGTGCCAGGGAGGCTAGCCCTGATCTGACACACCCCAACAAGTTTGCACGTTTGGCAGATGGGGGGGATGTCAGTCCAGGGACAGCACTGCTGCAGCCGGACACTTCCTCTGCCAGTCAGGGGAATGTCAGCTCCAGTAAGCAGGGAACCAGGAGAGCAGGGCAGGCCAGTCAGGTGCTGGTAGTGGGAGACTCCATTATTAGGGGAACAGATAGGGAAATCTGTCACAAAGACCGTGATCGCCGAACAGTGTGCTGTCTTCCTGGCGCTAGAGTTCGACACATCGCGGATCGGGTTGACAGATTACTGGGAGGGGCTGGAGAAGATCCAGCGGTCATGGTCCATATCGGAACCAATGACAAAGTTAGATGTAGGTGGAGAGTCCATAAAAATGATTTCAGGGATTTAGGTCAAAAGCTTAGGGCAAGGACCTCAAAGGTAGTATTTTCCGAAATACTGCCTGTACCACGAGCCACACAAGAAAGGCAGTGGGAGATTAGGGAGATTAACAAGTGGCTCAAGAACTGGTGTAGGAAGGAGGGGTTTGGGTTCCTGGAGAACTGGGCCGACTTCTCTATCGGCTACAGGCTCTATCGTAGGGACGGGCTGCACCTCAATGGGGAAAGGGCAGCTGTGTTAGGGAGAAAGATGGCTAGAAGGTTGGAGGAGTGTTTAGACTAGGGACTGGGGGGAGGGTAATTACACTATAGGAGGGGATAATAGTGCAGATAGAGACAAGGGGGAAAGTTAGTGGGACTGGGGGAGGAATGGAAGGAGGGACTAGAACAGTTCAGAAGGAAAGGTGTAGGGTAAAAAATATACATAAACCTCTTAAATGCATGTATACTAATGCTAGAAGCCTGACTAATAAAACTGGGGAGCTGGAATTAGTGATGTGTGAGGAGAACTATGACATAGTGGGAATAACTGAGACATGACTGGATGATAGCTATGACTGGGCAGTTAATGTACAAGGTTACAGTCTGTTTAGAAAGGATCGTCAAAACCGGAGAGGGGGAAGGGTTTGCCTTTATGTAAAGTCTTGTCTAAAGCCCACATTCCGTGAAGATATAAGTGAGGGACATGAACATGTGGAGTCACTGTGGGTAGAGATACATGGAGCTAAAAACAACAATAAATTACTAATAGGAGTTTACTATAAACCACCTAATATACCAGAGTCCACAGAAAATCTACTACTAAACGAGATAGACAAGGCGGCAAATCATAATGAGGTGGGGGACTTCAACTACCCAGATATAGACTGGGAAACTGAATCTTGCATATCTCATAAGGGAAACAGGTTCTTGGCAATAACCAAAGACAATTACCTCTCCCAACTGGTTCAGGACCCGACTAGAGGGACGGCCATACTGGACATAGTATTAACCAATAGGCCTGACAGAACAACAGACGTGCAGGTTGGTGGACACCTGGGAAATAGTGACCATAAAGTAATAACCTTCCAATTATCATTCAAAAGAGCGTTTCTACAGGGAGGAACAAAAATACCAAACTTCAAAAAAGCTAAATTTAGCCAACTAAGAGAGGCCATAGGCCTAACTAACTGGGACAAAGTCCTCAAAAATAAAAATACAGCCACAAAATGGGATATCTTTAAAAACCACGTATGGGAATAAAAGGTTAAGGAACAAAAAGAAACCAATGTGGATAAATAGAACTGTAAAGAAAGCAATAAATCACAAAAACAAAGCATATAAATCACTAAAACAGGAGGGTAGCACGGAAGCACTGAAAAACTATAAGGAAAAAAATAGAACATGTAAAAAACAAATAAAAGCGGGCAAACTAGAGACCGAGAGATTAATTGCCAAATAGAGTAAAACTAACCCTAAAATGTTCTTCAATTATATAAATGTTAAAAAGTATAAATCTGAAGGTGTCGGCCCTTTAAAGAGTAATGAGGGGGGAGTCGCAGAGAGCGACGAGGAGAAAGCAAAACTGTTAAATATTTTTTTCTCCAGTGTATTCACTGAGGAAAATAAACTGTCAGATGAAATACAGAAGGTAAAAATAAATTCCCCATTAAAAGTGTCCTGTCTGACCCAGGAAGAAGTACAACAGCGACTTAAAAAGATAAAAATAGACAAATCGCCAGGACCGGATGGCATACACCCCCGTATCCTAAGGGAATTAAGTAATGTCATAGCCAGACCCTTATTTCTGATATTTGCGGACTCTATACTGACAGGGAATGTTCCACAGGATTGGCGCATGGCAAATGTGGTGCCAATATTCAAAAAGGGTCCAAAAACAGAGCCTGGAAACTATAGGCCGGTAAGTTTAACATCTGTTGTGGGTAAACTGTTTGAAGGTTTTCTGAGAGATGCTATCTTAGAGCATCTCAACAGAAATAAGCAAATAACGCCATATCAGCATGGCTTCATGAGGGATCGGTCATGCCAAACTAATTTAATCAGTTTCTATGAAGAGGTAAGTTCTAGACTTGACAGCGGCGAATCAATGGATGTCGTATATCTGGACTTCTCCAAAGCATTTGACACTGTACCACATAGAAGGTTAGTATTTAAAATGATAATGCTCGGACTGGGAGAAAACGTCTGTATGTGGGTAAGTAACTGGCTCAATGATTGAAAACAGAGGGTGGTTATTAACGGTACATACTCAGATTGGGTCACTGTCACTAGTGGAGTATCTCAGGGGTCAGTATTGGGCCCTATTCTCTTCAATATATTTATTAATGATCTCGTAGAAGGCTTGCATAGTAAAGTATCAATTTTCACAGATGACACTAAACTGTGTAAAATAATTAACACTGAAGAGGACAGTATACTACTACAGAGGGATCTGGATAGATTGGAGGCTTGGGCAGAGAAGTGGCAGATGAGGTTTAACACTGACAAATGTAAAGTTATGCACATGGGAAGGAATAATGCAAGTCACCCGTACATACTAAATGATAAAACACTCGGTAACACTGACATGGAAAAGTATCTAGGAATTTTAATAAACAGCAAACTAAGCTGCAAAAACCAGTGTCAGGCAGCTGCTGCCAAGGCCAATAAGATAATGGGTTGCATCAGAAGGGGCATAGATGCCCGTGAAGAGAACATATTCCTATCACTTTACAAATCGCTAGTCAGACCACACATGGAGTACTGTGTACAGTTCTGGGCTCCTGTAAACAAGGCAGACATAGCAGAGCTGGAGAGGGTCCAGAGGAGGGCAACTAAAGTAATAACTGGAATGGGGCAACTACAGTACCCTGAAAGATTATCAAAATTAGGGTTATTCACTTTAGAAAAAAGACGACTGAGGGGAGATCTAATTACTATGTATAAATATATCAGGGGTCAGTACAGAGATCTATCCCATCATCTATTTATCCCCAGAACTGTGACTGTGACGAGGGGCCATCCTCTGCGTCTGGAGGAAAGAAGGTTTGTACACAAACATAGAAGAGGATTCTTTACGGTAAGAGCAGTGAGACTATGGAACTCTCTGCCTGAGGAGGTGGTGATGGTGAGTACAATAAAGGAATTCAAGAGGGGCCTGGATGTATTTCTGGAGTGTAATAATATTACAGGCTATAGCTACTAGAGAGGGGTCGTTGATCCAGGGAGTTATTCTGATTGCCTGATTGGAGTCGGGAAGGAATTTTTTATTCCCCTAAAGTGGGGAAAATTGGCTTCTACCTCACAGTTTTTTTTTTTTGCCTTCCTCTGGATCAACTTGTAGGATAACAGGCCGAACTGGATGGACAAATGTCTTTTTTCGGCCTTATGTACTATGTTACTATGTAATCTAAGGATAGACCATGAAAATTCTGGACAAAGCCTTTAACAGAAGGGAGATATAATTGCTTGCAACAACATAACATGTGCAAACTGACACATTCTTCAGTAGGCTAGCATCTCACATAACAGTTTTATCAAGGTCATATGGGTCAGGATCATACCTATGATAACAGTGTCAAACAGAAAGGAAGCAGCTTTTCTTTGTAAGAGGGGGTCACTTAGTTTTAGCTGTCTTACAAACTGATTGCAGTTTGAAACACCTTTACCACTATAAAGCGGTGGCTTTCAATCTGTGGCTCTCTAGATGTTTCAAAACTGCAACTTTCAGCATGCTTTGGGAGCTACAGGTTGGGAGTTCTAGTTTTACAACAGCTGGAGAGCCACATATTGGAGACCACTTCTGAAGAGGAATTCAATTTTTATAACATAACAACTAGAGATGAGCGAATCGAATCCCACGTAGTGGAATTCAATCTGAATTTCAGGATAAATTAGATTTGCCTCGAATTTTCTCGTGATTCATGTAAGCAAATTGATTTAACCTGAAATAGTATAAAAAACTAAAAAATTCATTCTTAACTCTTCCATTTTCTCTTGATTGAAGATCTCGGACGAAATCCCGTGCGTGGTGACGTATGACGTCACCACTTTGGCCGGCGTATAGACGTAATCTCGCACCGCGTGAGATTTCGCACCAGATCTTCAAGCAAGATGGCGGCGGCTGGCCCGTCGCCAGCACATGGACGCGGTAAGTTTGTTTAATTTTTTTTTAATGTTAATTTCACACTGTTTTTACACTCAGATGCCGCGATCATGTATCTGAGGGGTACAATGACGGGGGGCGGCGCTATTGCATCTCCCTGTCATTGCACACACTACTTACAAAAAAATGCACTTTTAGTCACGAAGCTAAATTTTTATTTATTTATTTGTCGAATCGAACTTTTGAAAAATTTGTAACATTTCAGCGCCACCTCGTAAGTGACAACTTTTCACATCAGTAAGCACTGGTAATAATAAAATAGATTGCATGAACTGCTGGAATTAATTTAATTTAATTTCTATAGTGCAAGCAAATGCTAATAATTAATTATACATTTTCTATAATTTTGTGTCTACAGGCAAATGCAGAAGCAGCAGGAACAGAACTCACAATGGGGTTTACTCCTTGGTATCCAGTCAGTCAGTAACGCAGATGCTGAGCAGATGTGGTCTCATCTGCCTTGTAAATTCCAACGCCATCGCAATAACCTTTTATGATTATAAGCTCTACAGATTTTAATTGCCTGTTAGAGATCAATTTTTGCACAGTTGGTATGTTTTTTTTTTCTGTGGAAATAAGTGGTTCTGTGCATATTAAGAAATCACATCCCGTACCATAAGATCCACATCTTATAGATACGTATAGGTTTATTTTATATTATTTTTTGTCTATAGCTAGCAGATCTGGCTCAGTGTAGATGCACAGAGCTGCCTCACATTCACGGATGGCTTCATCCAATTCAACTTTCCCATACTCATCACAATGCAATTAACTGGCACATAATGGGATCATCATACATTACAACAACAAGGAGAGGCAATCCCTATTTTCTAGTTTTCTTTACATCTTATAAAATATTTTCATGCACGCTGCTGTTAATGGCGTCGTTTGTGAAGTTTGCCCTTGTATATATCAAGTTGAACTTATAGACTATTTGTTTTATGCTCGGAATCAACTTAATCTTTAAATTTTCCAGTCCACTAAGTGCACTTGTCAAATGCTCTTGGATTGTATTTAAAGCTGAAAGATCAATCGACCGGCTGCAGATGCAGACTTTTGTTCCAGTAGGAATTAAATGTTGTGCAAAAACAATTTGAACAATGTTTTAATATAGGGTGAAATAATTTAATAACATTTTTCACTTATCTACTCATGCTATATGCCTAGGTCAACGGTCTTAGTGTCTTTAGTATTAAATGATTATAGAATGATTTAATAATTATTTAAGGTGGTCAATTAATGATTTAGACTGCAACTACATATAATAATTACCAATCAATGTCCTATTACAGCTTATGGATATCAAAAGGCTAGGCTATTTGTTGACGTGTAGTTTCAGTGCTGACCGCTGACACCAGGGCTACTGCGGAACAGCTGATCAGAAGGGGTATGGGCTATCAGACCACCACCATTTAGATATTGATTGGCCTATCATGAGGATAGGCCATTAATATAAAAATTCTGGAATACTCCTTAAAATGAGTGTTAACCCTTAAAAAAATTACATTAACTTGGGAAAGGAAAAGACGCTTACCTGCTGCCCTTCTTTTAATATATATTTTTTTTTATTGGAGTCGGGAAGGAATTTTTTCCCCCTTAAGTGCGGAAAATTGGCTTGTACCTCACAGTTTTTTTTTTGCCTTCCTCTGGATCAACTTGCAGGATAACAGGCCAAACTGGATGGACAAATGTCTTTTTTCGGCCTTATATACATTGTTACTAGATCCACTAATCCTCAGGCTATTCTTCTGCCATCTAAGATGACTATACTGCTCTCAGATTATCTGATGCACACTGTGTGGCCCTTTTCTGTGAATTCCTGACAACTCATAAACACTCATCGTAGCTCAATTCTTATCAAGCTGTTACAAATTACCTTAACTGTTTATTAGCTGTCAGGGGTTCAGATATAAGGGCTATACATGCCATCATAGCTTCTATATGACCAGGCTCACTGTGAACAGAAAGCCTCAGACTGACATCTGTACAGAGAAAGGGGCTGAACATTTTTAATAAAGACTAATTGAAAACATTAGCCAAAAATTTGTTGAATGCAAAACACTAAAAAAAAATTGCCCCCAAAGGTACCCATTGTCTTTAAAAAGTCACAAATTTGAGCATATACTGTACTATTTGTGTGCAAAAATTTGTGATTTTATGACACTCTTGACTTTGAAAAAGTGACGGGAAAGTGGGTATGGTTAGCTAGGTGAGTAGGTTTACTTCAGACTCAAGAAAACTTAAAGGAGAATTTATCATGAGAGTAATATTTGAAGTCAGTTTTCCTTGTGTCTGAGTTTGAGTGTACTTTATGCAAAAACACACATTCGATAAATTTGGTTCATCTTTAAACCTAACACTTTTGACATAGACATGTTACTCCAATGTTCCACGCCAGCCGCCAACTTTAGTGGCTCTGGGCCTTTTTTTTACAAAAAGTTCCAGTCATAAATCTGGAATTACACTCATTAACCCTTTCCTGGCCGGCCCTGTACATGTGAGGTGCTGGTCATGTCTTTAACCCCTTCACACATTATCACTTACATGTAGTTGTTAATGTGTGTGGGAATGTGTCTGCGGCTGTGGTGAGCACGCTTCATAAGCAGCAGTTGCCGGCTGTATAATAGAGCAGGCTGAACAGCTGGGGAACAGCTATCATGTCGAACCCTGTCATTTAACCCCTCAGATACCGGATCAACAGCAATCACAGCATCTGTAAGGTAAGGCAGAGGGATGCGGCTCCATATAGGTTCCGATCAAAGACCCCGCAGTGAAATTGCGCGACTCTGATCAGTTACCATGACAACCTAGGGCTGGTGAGGCTTCTCAGGGCAGTCATAGTAATCAGCCAGCTGAACTATGTTGATTGGTTGGATCTGAGTCTGAAGCATTATATGTTGAGTCCATTTTCAACTTATAATTACAATTATACATCTTGGCATGCTATCAATGAAGTTATTAATGGTTGTCTAAGGAATGTTCTGCCACACCGAATGCACTTGCATTTGCAAATCATAAAGATTCACTGCTGGCAGCTCCCTTTGCAATTGCTAACCAATGAAATCCCAGATGTGCTCAATGGGAGACACGTCCGGAGACATTGCAGGCCATGTTAGCACATTTAGACCACGTGTTGCACAGTAGCATGAGCAACATGTGTCCTGGTGTTGTCGTGTTAAAGGGTTTCTATCACTTTGTATCACATAATTAGCTGTCAGACACTAGCGATCCGCTAGTGTCTGCTCTGGCCAACCATCCTAATATAACAGCTTTTGGGGCAGCCGTTTTGCTAAAAAAAAACTTTTATAAATATGCTAATGAGCCTCTAGGTGCTATGTGGGCGTCATTAGCACCTAGAGGCTCCGTCTACCTTCATACACAGCCACCGCCCAGCGCGTCCCTCCAGCCCGCCCATCTCCTGCTGAATGTGATCCTCCGTGTGAAGCAGCGGACGAATTCTCGCGCATGCGCCGTGCGCGGCTGTATTCGGCGCATGCGCAGTGAATGTCTGACCGCTTCCCTGCTCAGACATCTCCACTGCGCCTGTTCCTTGGAGCACTATGACGTCATCGGCGCAGGCGCAGTGGAGATGTCTGAGCAGGGAAGCGGTCAGACATTCTCTGCGCATGCGCCGAATACAGCCACGCACGGCGCATGCGCGAGAATTCGTCCGCTGCGTCACACGGAGGATCGCATTCAGCAGGAGATGGGCGGGCTGGAGGGACGCGCTGGGCGGTGGCTGTGTATGAAGGTAGACGGAGCCTCTAGGTGCTAATGACGCCCCCATAGCACCTAGAGGCTCATTAGCATATTTATAAAAGTTATTTTTTTTAGCAAAACGGCTGCCCCAAAAGCTGTTATATTAGGATGGTTGGCCAGAGCAGACACTAGCGGATCGCTAGTGTCTGAGAGCTAATTATGTCATACGAAGTGATAGAAACCCTTTAAGAAGCGGCTTCAGGGACACTTTGGAGAAATGCCTGTTCCCATGGTTCCATGACCAAATCAATGTAACGCTGAGCTGTTGTTGCACCTGAAATAAAGACTTTGTCTACTGTACATTCTACTGTTCATTATGCCAGCCCACACCATAATCCCAGCATAAGGACCAGTCTGACGTTCCATTGTGAAGGCCTCTTCATGGCATTTCCCACGTGGTCTCCAGACACATCTCTGGCTATTATTGCAACCAAGACATAAGCGAGACTCATTGGTGAAGGGGATAGACCTCCATTACACACTCCATTGCCATCTTGCTGTGCACCGTGATAGCTTTTGAGAGTAGTGTCGTGAAGTCAATGAAACACATGCAGCTGGACGTCTGGCTCGTAGCCCAACGTCGTGCAGATGCCTTGCAGTACAGGTCCTTTTGCAGGTCCTGTAGAAAGTTGAAAAGGTGTGTGTTTTTTTTAATTATTTTTAACCCCTTAATGGCCATTTTTTTAGCATTCTGTCTTAAGAATGCTATTATTTTCCATTATAACCATGTTATAATGGAAAATAAAAAAAAAATAACCGGAACACCGAACCCAAACCGAAACTTCAGTGAAAAAGTCTGGGTTTGGGTCCGGGTACACGAACTCGCAAAGTTCGGTACAAACCCGAAATTTGCAGTTCAGGTTCACTCAACCCTATCCGTATTGCATCAGTTTTATTTGCGAATCCATTGTAACAATGCCTATCGTTGTCTGCAAAAGGGATAAGAATAGGACATGTTCTATCTTTTCTGCAGAATGGCCATGTGGACATACGGAAACGGAATACACACAGAGTAATTTCCGTTTTTTTTTTAAGTGAATTGTTCTGCATACGAGCCACAAAAAGACGGAATGGACATGGGAAAAAATATGGTCGTGTGCATGAGCCTCTCACTTGCCTGTCATAGAACATGGGGCCCATATGCCAAACCATTCACCCCACAAAATCAGTAGTATCAGACTACAATTTCACCCCAATTACAGAATCAAGAATTAATGGATTTACTTATATATAAAAGAACATGAACAACCTAAAATCAGAAGCATTAGAACGATTTTTAACCCCAATTAGTGCAGCAAAGTGTAATAGAATAGCTTCTCTATTAGCCAAGCTTTACACTGTTCAATCGACCGCCGCTCTCTCCCAATAGTGTGGCAAAAGTCTCCCTATTATATCCCGACACTATCTCTAAGCTGTCCCTGAACTGTTCAAAAGTAATATTTTGTAATGAAAGTCTTTGCTAATCACTTTCCCTAGCACCTGTCATGTCTCTCCCTGCACTAAGTTCACAGTAAAATGGAGGGGACCGAGCAGGATTAGGCTTTTTATATGGCTGTGACATCACAGGGGCTGGATATTGGCTGATTGGCTGGCTGCACAGCAATATGAGTGATCCCTCCTTACCAGGCTTCTTAATATCAGAGGCCTATTTAGACAAAATTTGATTCGATACCACGAATTGCCAGGAAATTCGGATAGAATTCCACTTTGAATGCTTCAATTCGCTCAACACTAATATATATATATATATATATATATATATATAATTATATACATTCAATTGTACAGTGTAAATACATAATATATAGTTTCTATTTTGCTGTTTGCCTGCCATAGTCCTGACATGCTCTGTCTTTATTATTTTTGATTTTCAAAGCTGTAGCCTGGTCACTTCAAATCTGTTTTCACTATTTTAAATATGAATGGACATGCTGTGAAATATTTTTGGAATTTGAGAATTTGCAATCTCTACAGCTAATGCAAAACTATCTATTTAGCTTTGATACCCAGAGAAAGGCCATTGTTCTGCAAAATATACTTTTATCTCTGCAAAAAGAAAATGCTGCAGATTCCAAGGTCAAATAAAACATAAAAATATATTACTATGGGGTTTAACATATTTTAATAACGCCTTTGAAATAACCGTTGGATGCGATAGCTCCCAGACATTGACTACATGTCTAAATAGACAGCATGGGCCAAGGCAAAGAGTAAATATAGTTCAGTTACATAAAAATGTAAATGAATATGAGAAATCCTGAAAAATAAAATTTGGATTAAATTATATTTTCCACCTTCACCTGCCCTTATTATGCAAATTCACACATGTGAATTTTATGAGATAAATTGACTTTTTATGTTTTCCACAAAGACCTTTTTATCTTCTATACACTTTTAAATTCCTCTGATTCTCTATAATATCGCACAGACTGTTTATGAAATTCAACTATAAGCTGCTCAGAGCTCAACCTATGGTACATATCCTTGGGTTAGTGAAAAGAAATACCTTAATATATTCAATATAACTGAAAGTAGCAGTTTTCGAACCTGCAAAATGTCTACACAAATGTGTAAAAGTTGTCTGAAGGTTGTAAAGTACTTTAACTTCCTTTATATTCAAAACAGTGGGTGTTTGAAGATAATATGAGACCAATTGAAAGAACATTAAAGTATAGCTGAAAATGGACTTTACATAACCCTAAATATATAAGTAAATCCAACAAGGAATGGCCGAACAAAAATGGAGCATTCTTCCAATGACCAGATAAAAATTCCACAAAATAACTAGGCAAAGTGAAATTTAAATGAGTTGTCCACTTTCCTCCTCAGGACAGGTCATCATTATCAGATTAGCAGGGGTCCGACTCCCAGCACTCCCACAGATCAGCTGTTTGAAGCGAAGGCAGCGCTCATACGAGCACTACCTTCTGTGCACTGTTTGCCTGGTGAGCAGGTGTAATTACAAGTATGGAGTCCCCATTTACTTATATGGGACAGCTCTGTCTGTTAAAGTGAATACTACAGAGCGGTACCACTACAATTGCTGTGGTAAGCAGGAAAACGGAGCAGAGAAGGCAGTGCTCGTATGAGCGCTGCCTTCTCTTTAAATAGCTGATCGGAGTGCATGCTAGGAGTTGGACCCCCGCTGATCTGATATATATAAAAGCAAACAACCCCTTTAAAATAAGGCTTCGTTCACATCACCGTTTGGCTTTCCGTTCTATTTGTAATCCGTTATAAATAACGGAAATCATTACAATAACGGAAAGCCAACTGACAGTAAATGACAACATATATTCTGTTAATTTAACGGATTGACCAAGCGGATCCGTTTCAAAAACGGACATAATATATCCGTTTCCATTCCGTTCTTTTCCGTTATTCATCAGTTTTAGTTTTTTTTGTTTCCTCCCACTTTCAGACAGTATATATACACATGAATATGTCCTTGTAGAATTTGAGTTGTGGCTTTAGGGATTGCAAGCTTGAAATGCTGCAGGCTGATCTGTTTTTATTATTTTATCCTAAGGATGAAATGGAAACAAAGGCAATTACAATCCCATAGAAGAAGATATTGGGTTCATCCAATAACCTCAGCACGATGCACAAGAGGAGTATTCTCCACTTTATATCAAGATCTTCGCCGTCACCCTGATTTTTTTTTTGATTATCTACGTATGAGTGTCAAGCTTTGACCATCTTGTGCAGAAACTACAACAACGTCTACGTAGAAGGAATACCAAATTCAGACGAAGCGTGTCACCAGAAGAACGCTTAATAGTTACCCTAAGGTAAATTTACTTTTATTTACTTTTTACTTAAATTTTTTTTTCCAGAGCTTTGATATGATGTTCTAGCAAAAGTGTCTGTGACCCCTCCACTGTGTAGCAGTAGATTGTCATGAGCTAGGGAGAGCGTGGTGTCACTTTGCGATGTTCTAATAATACTTTTAAATATGCTATTAAGTAGATTTCTGGAGCAAACAGAAAACTTAAAATTGTCTCTCCTTATATTTTAGATTTGTTGCCACTGGTAAAAGTCTATCAAGTCTGCACTTTCAGTTTCGCCTGGGTAAATCGACCATTTCCTACATAGTACAAGGCACATGTAAAGCAATATGGGATCTGCTTCGTGAGGATTATATTCCACACCCAACAACACAACAGTGGACAGAAATAGCGACCAAATTTTATGAGATAACTCAATTTCCCAACTGCCTTGGAGCCGTCGATGGGAAACACATTCGGATTTTAAAACCTCCGGGTAGTGGTTCATTGTTTTTTAACTATAAAAAATACTTCTCTGTAATTTTGATGGCTATTGCGGATGCGCAGTACAAATTTGTGGCTGTGGATATTGGGGCCTTCGGCCGGACCAATGACTCTAAAGTCTTCAAGAACTCTAATATGGGACAGAGAGTATACTCTGGTAACTTTAGTTTCCCCAATCCTCGTCCTTTACCTGGAACTACTGAACCTAACATGCCATTTGTGTTGATTGGCGATTAGGCCTTCCAAATGTCATTTAATCTGTTGAAGCCTTATGCAAGCCGTGGACTAAATGATTGTAAAAGAATCTTTAATTACAGACTCACAAGGGCAAGACGTATGGTCGAATGTGCATTTGGGATACTGACCAATTGATGGAGAATATTCACTAGACCTATTCAATTGAAAACAGACTGTATTGACGATGTTATAAAAGCCTCTGTGATTCTGCATAACTATTGAGTTTTGAATCTGGGCCCTCAGTCTACTGGTCCACGTTCAACCACGGCAGTTAACCATTTGCAGGGCAGCTTTGCTCAATATTTTACATCCCCTGCTGGATCAGTTCCTTGGCAGGAACAAATGATCTAAACTACTCGTCCATGCTACAAGTTTATGATGCTGTGTGTGGGTGTGTCTGCATCACTTGACTATGACAGTTTTTACCCCATTCTGTCTTTATAGTGTTTTGGTGTCACGTGTAGACCTATCTATTAATGTTAAAGAATGTTAAAATCAATTTCTCAAATGTAAGAACACATACCAATTTGTTTTGTTAGTTTAAAAAAAAACAACTTCTAGTATTTTTAACGTTAAACTTTTTTACTCGTTGCATATAATAAAATTTGGTATAAAACTTTGTTTTGATTAATAAAATATTTTAAATATATAAAATAACAGTCCCCCAAATGGGGAAAAGAATGTAGAAACTGCCTAACATGGGCAAACATTTTTTTTTAGGATAGGAGCCACTTTATTGACCGTGATACTCCATCAGGGCACTCATAAAAGTATCACCTGATGTTGAATGTTGTGCAGGAGTTGGGGGCCGAGGAGTGTGTAGAGAATGTGAGTCAGACACCTGAGATGAATGGGGTGAATGTGAAGTAGATGGAGTGGTAAAAGTGTGAGGAGCTGGAAAGAAAGAGGGAGAAACACTCCCCGCAGAATAAGTTGGGGTACTGGACCGAGAGGGGGGATTTGATTGGGAAGTGGAGAAAGAAGTGGAAGGAGGATAAGGCATTGGTTGGTTTGAATAAGATGGGCCATAAGACTGTGGTCTGGGAAAGGAAGTATGTGAAGGTTGGTAGTATTGGGATGGGGCATAGGAATGTGGTGTGGGAAAAGAGGGTGGTGGGGGATAGGTCTGGGATGGGGGGCAGTGCACAAAATTGAACATGGTTTGCGTCAATGCCATCCGACATTGAAAATTCTGTTCCAGAGACAGACGATCCATCCACGGAGCCAGCCGCCCCGCCCCCTCCAGCATGAGGATGTGGTTCAGGAGCTCCTCCTTATTCCTAAACATGTTTTCTTCTACTCTCTTCAAATTGTCCCTTACAATTTTTGCTAGGTCTTCTATCTCCGCAAATATTCTCCTACCTGTTCCACGCCTCCTACGTACTCCTGCAAAAGCACTGTCTACTTGATGTTCTGCAGTTTCCATAGGGGCAGATGGAACAGGTAGGGGATCGTCTGTTTCTGGAACAGGATTGTCTCTGACAGAAGCTCCAGCAGCCTTTTCGGTTTCCTCTTCCGGGGGCTGAAGAGTGTTTCAGTGAGTCCTACAAAGAGAAAAAACAAAAATTATTTTTTGGACCTTTGCAAAATGTAATCACAAAATATTAAACTACAAGTGGAATACTTACTGCCTCATTTCTGCAGACCTTCTCAGGAACTGCAGCAGGGGAGCATAGCGGTAGGTCCGAATGTTCCTCGCCCCGGAACCGCTCAGAAGGTTTCTTTCGGTGTGGAGGTCGCGGATAAAGCAATACCTCATTGACCTCCACCGAATCACTATGATCTCCCCTATTGAATTCAAACGCTTATTTATTATACATGCTATAACATCAGAGGTTCTGTTGGCATTGTAATCAACTCACCACAAGCCTGTTGTTGACGGTCACTCATATTCTCCCAGTTTTCCACTAGGGCTCTAAAGATTTCAGACCACATACGCCGGGTCGCTATGTGGTCCGCGTGAAGCCGCTGGGACTGGTCCTATAGTGCCGGTCTCTCCTCCACGAGATGGATGAGGAGTTCCTGGTCAAATTGGATGTTTGTTGGAACATCCTCATCCGAGTGGCTTCTGGAACCCTATAGACAGTGATAATTATTAAAGAAGTTTGATGTGAAACCGCCAACACTCCAGCTGTGGTGAAACACTTCCAGGATGCACACTTCATATGTGTTCTTGGAACATCATATGGAAGAGTGGAACATGGTGTGAGTTGTAGTTTCACCGCTTCTGGAGTGGCACAGATTGACCATCTATAACGTAAGCAAATATATACTCACAGTCCCACGGCGACCACGGCCATGACCCCACGAAGTGATCTCCTTCCACGACCCCTAGGAACTGGGCCACGTGGTCTTGGTGCTCCAGGAGAAATGACTGATTCCTCCTAAAGTTATTAGAAATGGTTAGAAATTATTATGCTGTAAACTTTATTAGCGTCTCTTTCCTCGTGACTACTGTCTTGGCTCGTGACTACTTGTTCTGCCCACTACTGTTGCAGGTTGTGTTTGGCTGAATTCCTATAAAACAATATAAAAAAAAAATATTCTATTGTTGAAGTAGTATTTAGCATTAGGGTATAGTATGCGCCATTTTCTAAATACATACTGGCTCCTTTCGGGAGTGTGTCCTCTCTGACAGAGCGCGAGACACAGAGAGAGAGATACAGACAGACAGAGACATACAGACAGAGAGACAGAGAAAAGTCCGAGAGACAGAGAAAGAATCTGTCTACTTACCACAATCTCCAATGGTGGGGTACTTTGGTCACTGCTGTTTTGTGACATTTCTGAAAATAATCATAATACTTGATTTTAGTAATTAAATAAAAAAATACATTGACATCAATTATTCAACATGTGTCATGATGGAAAAGAAGGAACACAGACCTGTTCCCATACTGTGAACATTGCACTTGCTGGATAGCTTGCTATATTTGAGGCATGAAAATATATATATTTTTTCAAGACAACTTTTGTCACATTGGCCAATTGATTCAAATATTAGCGTGCCTGTATATCTGACTGAAAACTATAGGTGTGTAGATTCATCAGACAAGCAAACATCTTGCTGCATACCGATTGGCTTGAATGTGTATGCTATATGCCCAATAGGACCATTTTTAAAGTGGAGGCACTGATCAGAAATTTCACGGAAACATGCGCAACATGCAGTGCACACGGTCTGTTCTTATGTATTGTGAACCCATCGTGTGCAGTTCACAGTATGGGCACAGAGCCATAACATAGGACTGTTCATTGATAATCACAGGGGGTAAAAAACAGCACAAACATGGTGGCTATGTCCATGGTATTCAATGGATTGCTGTGGACATTCCTGTACACAAATATTTTATGCTATCCTGCAGCACATTTTATACATTTGGTCTATGAACATGATTTACACTTTTTTAAACTTGCATTAAACTTTTACTTACTTTTTTTGACTAGACAAGCTTTCTGCAGTGTGATCTCATAAGATGGTCGCTGGGAGGGTCAGGTGACGGTCACATGTTCTTTTTTCAAACACTAGAGAACTTTTGCAGACAGAAGACTTTTTCATTTGAGCATGCTCAGAACTAAAAACGGAACAGAATAACGGAGTGCATACAGGATCACATATAATGTACTCCGTTTCAATCCGTTACTCATTGACTACAATGCAAAAAGTAACGGACACGTTGAGAATCCATTATTTGAGACGGGAGAAAAAGTCCTGCATGTAGGATTATTTTTTCCGTCTAAAGTAACGTAAAGATGACGGAATGGTACCAAACGGAGTGTAACTGACAATTTATGAATTCAATAGAAGTGAATGGGATTTTAAACCGAGTCGTTATTTTCCGTTTTATTCATCCTCTGAACGGAAGAATATAACGGAAAACCAAACGGCGATGTGATCGAGGCCTAAGCTGTGCATGTGAGAAACCCCTTAAACATCTCACAACTGAAAAAATTCCTATTGAAGTCTTCTAGTACTACTTCGGTGGTAGGGAAGGGGTGGAACTCTGCCCTAGATGGGTTTACCATAGTAGTTCTTGCCAAACACATTAGATGCATGTTGGCCTAGCCCGCCTATTTCAGCAGGATTAGCTGACTATCTAATGAGTATGGGGGCCTCCTGACACTCCCCTGATGTTGAAATCCAGCATGCCCACTGAACAAGCATGATCCCCGACAGCAAATGTTTCATTTCATAGCAATGGCTTTCTCCCCTCTCTCATTCACAACAAACTGAGCTTGCGTCTGGGGGTATGGCTCTTTGCCAAACACATACTAGGTTATGTCCAATTAGAGGGGTTGGCCAGTCTATACCTAAATTTTAATAACAAAACCTATAAACGGTAATGTTTTGTACGTGTAAGCAAATAATTGTAAACTGATCTCCAGCTTTGAAATTGAAGTTCCTCAGCAGACCTAGTACTGGTGATGTCAACAAAGCAACCTGGAATTCTCCGCATCCTTAGTATGCAAGGTGGCGATGGTCTCGTTACCTTTCACACGACTGCTTCATTGGTGCAAGACCTGCCTGTCTCATGTGTGGATACAGGCAGCAGAATATCCTGCATGCAGCGAACACGCCCACTTACTGTTTATTGCCTGTACCGTACAGGAGGAAACCAGGAACTGCCCTATGAAGTGGTCATGTGAACATAATAAAGAATTCTTTATGAAATTATAAAGAAAACTAGTTTTAAAGATATTCTAAATCTCACCATCATTATTATTAGTGATGAGTGGCAGGGGTCATATTCGAATTTGTGATATTTCGCAAATATTTTGTAGAATATTTGTCAAATATTCACGAATTCAAATAGTCTTTATATTCTACATTCTTTTTTATATTCGAAAATCGGCAAGGTAATGATCGCGTAATATGTGTGTGTTAAAAACGAATATACAGCACTATAGAATATAGTGCTATATATTCGTTTTTAGAATATTCATCATTTTTTTCCATCTGAAGTGAACACTGAACACTGTCACTGAACACTGCCGATATTCGAGATAAAAATATGCTTTTCGAATATTCATGCTCAACACTAATTATTATTACTGTTGTTATCATTAGAGGTGAGCGAATCAAAGTTAACGAAGTGGAATTCGATCCGAATTTCAGGAAAAATTTGATTCACACCGAATCCGAATTTCCTCACGCTTCGTGGTAACGAATCACATTTTTTCCTAAAATGGTTGTTGTAAGTGTGAGGACATGGAGCAAGGAACTCAGCAGGTGCTAGGGACAGTGCTAGAAAAGACTTCATTGTGCTAAAAAAATGATTTACAAGTGCAGGGAAAGATTATTCAAGCTGTAGGGAAAGGATAGGGAGGAATCATTCCACAGCATTTATGTTGAACAATGAACAGGGTTCAGTACGCGAGGTTACAGCCTGGGTAATAGGAACAATCCTATTACACATTGTTGCATTGACTGGGGATCCAAATTGCCATTATACAGCTCTGTAATTCCAGCAAACCGTTCTTGTTATTGGGATGCAAGTGCTGTTTGATACAGCCATTAACAGGGTTTATTACAAGGAATTATTTCTATGTCTTATTTGCCCTTGTGCGGTGCAGTTATATGTTCTAAAGCATTTTTTGGCTTGTATTAGTGGGAAAAAAGGGCCATTGTGTAGTGAAGTGCGAAAATTACAGCCCTTTTTGTCGTGTATTAGTGGCAAAATAAAGAAAAATATATTTGCTGTTCAGTGGTGCAGTTATATGTTTTAAAGCGCTTTTTGTCGTGTATTAATGGCAAAATAAAAATATATTTGCCATTCTGTGGTGCAGTTATATGTTCTAAAGCCCTTTTTGTAGTGTATTGGTAGCAAAAGAAAAATATATTTGCAGTTCAGTGGTGCAGTTATATGTTCTAAAGCCCTTTTCGTCGTGTATTAGTGGCAAAAGAAAAATATATTTGCCGTTTAGCGGTGCAGTTATATGTTCTAAAGCCTTTTGTGGTGTGTATAAGTGGAAAAAAAATAAGCGCCTACTTGCTGTTAATCGGTGCAGTTATATGTTCTAAAGCCCTTTTTTATGTGTATTAGTGAGGAAAAAAGGGTTTATTAGCTGTTGTGTGGTAAAGTGAGAAAATTACAGACATTTTTGGGGTGTTTTAATTTCCTTTTTATTTATTTATTTGATCTAACAGTATGTCAGACAGAGAAGTGCCAGGCCCTGCACAGGGAAGTGGCAGAGGCTTAAATGTTTCTGGCGCAGGCACAGGTCGCAGCAGAGTAAGGGGCTGTGGCAGCAGGGGTCACTTCGAGAGGCCTGAGCTCCCAGTGTCAGCTAGCGGTCTTGACTACACTATGTCACCTTGCCACTCTGTGGTCTCCTCATGCTGCTGCCACCTTCACACTGTGTCACCTTGGCACTGTGTGGTCTCCTCATGCTGCTGCCACCTCCACACTATGTCAACTTGCCACTCTGTGGCCTCCTGATGCTGCCGCCACTTCCAGACTCTGTCATTGTGCCACTCTGTGGGATCCTTATGCTGCTTCAACCTCACAACTATGTCATAGGGCCACTCTGTGGAGTTCTCATGCTGTTCCCACCCTCCCCACTTCATGACTGGGCCACTATTTTGCCTTTTGGTCTGGCTGACATCATCATTTATTTGACCCTTCTTCTGATCAGTCAGAAGGAAGGAAAAATGAGACACACACCGGATCCTGTATGTGTAGCAGCTGTAAGGCCTGTATGGTCCCATCAGAATTGACTTGCGATTTGGTAGCCAAAAGCAGGAGTGGGTACAAAACACAGAAGAAATGCAAATATTCCATTCACGTGTCATCTCTGTTTTGGATCCACTCCTGTTTTTTTTGGCATTAGCAATATTGATGGATTACTGACCAAATGCTGACCGAGTGAAGGCAGATGCTCAACAGACAGGATGCATTTTTTTGGGGTTATTGTTCTGACGGATCAGAGGAAGGGCAAAATAATCAGTGACGTTAACACAAACTTACTGCTGACGCCCTCTCCACTCTTTTAAGGGGGCTGTACTTATAGTAACATAGTAACATAGTGAATAAGGCCAAAAAAAGACATTTGTCCATCCATTTCGGCCTGTTATCCTGCAAGTTGATCTAGAGGAAGGCAAAACAAACCCTGTGAGGTAGAAGCCAATTTTCCCCACTTAAGGGGAAAAAAATTCCTTCCTGACTCCATTCAGGCAATCAGATAACTCCCTGGATCAACAACCCCTCTCTAGTAGCTATAGCCTGTAATATTATTACACTCCAGAAATACATCCAGGGCCAGCTTGAACTCTTTTAGTGAACTCACCATCACCACCTCCAAAGTCAGAGAGTTCCATAGTCTCACTGCTCTTACCGTAAAGAATCCTCTTCTATGTTGGTGTACAAGCCTTCTTTCCTCGAGACGCAGAGGGTGTCCCCTCGTCACAGTCACAGTCCTGGGGATAAATAGATGAGTGAATAACCCTAATTTTGATAATCTTTCAGGGTACTGAAATTCCCTCATTCCCGTAATTACTTTAGTTGCCCTCCTCTGAACCCTCTCCAGCTCTGCTATGTCTGCCTTGTGCACAGGAGCCCAGAACTGCACACAGTGCTCCATGTGTGGTCTGACCAGTGATTTGTAAAGTGGATTGGACTATGTTCACATCACTGGCATCTATGCCCCTTTTGATGCAACCCAATATCTTATTAGCCTTGGCAGCAGCTGCCTGACACTGGTTTTTACAGCTTAGTTTGCTGTTTACTAAAATTCCTAGGTCCTTTTCCATGTCAGTGTTACCCACTGTTTTACCATTTAGTATGTACAGGTGACTTGTATTATTCCTACCCATGTGCATAACCTTACATTTGTCAGTGTTAAACCTCATCTGCCACTTCTCTCCCCAAGCCTCCAATCTATCCAGATCCCTCTGTAGTAGTATACTGTCCACTTCAGTGTTAATTACTTTACACAGTTTAGTGTCATCTGCAAAAATTTCTATTTTACTGTGCAAGCCTTCTACAGGATCATTAATAAATATATTGAAGAGGATAGGTACCAAAACTGACCCCTGAGGTACTCCACTAGTGACAGTGACCCAATCTGAGTGTGTACCGTTATTAACCACCCTCTGTTTTCTATCACTCAGCCAGTTACTTACCCACATACAGACATATTCTCCCAGTCCGAGCATTCTCATTTTATATACTAACCTTTTATGCGGTACAGTGTCAGATGCTTTGGGGAAGTCCAGATATACGACATCCATTGATTCGCCGCTGTCAAGTCTAGAACTTACCTCCTCATAGAAACTGATTAAATTAGTTTCACATAACCGATCCCTCATGAAGCCATGCTGATATGGCGTTATTTGCTTATTTCCGCTGAGATGCTCTAAGATAGCATCTCTTAGAAAACCTTTAAACAGTTTACCCACCACAGATGTTAAACTTATCGGCCTATAGTTTCCAGGCTCTGTTTTTGGACCCTTTTTGAATATTGGCACCACATTTGCTATGCGCCAATCCTGTGGAACACTCCCTGTCAGTATAGAGTCCTTAAGCTGTTCCGGACACATGACGTACCGGTACGTCATGTGTAGTTCCGATCACCGCTGCCCGGCGGGCTGTGATCGGAACAAGGTGCCTGCTCAAATCATTCAGCAGGCACCCGGGGACAATGCGTGGGGGGGTCCTGTGACCCCCCCCCCCGTGTCGGCGATCAATTCAGAACTGCAGTTTGCAGCTTTTACAGGTTGCGGCGGGCGGCGGTGCCATCAGGTCCCCGTGCGGCTGTAGGGGGGACACGATGGCATGGAAGGCAGCACGATGCCTTGCTTAGGCATCGGTGCTGCCTTCCTGTGATGAGCCTGTCACAGGCCGGAAGTTGTATGAGTAATACACACTGTATTACTCATACAGCTAATGCATTCCAATACAGAAGTATTGGAATGCATTGTAAAGGGGATTAGACCCCCAAAAGTTGAAGTCACAAAGTGGGACAAAAAATTAAGTGAAAAAAAGTTTAAAGAAAAAAGTTTCCCCCCCAAAAAATTAATACGTTTCAAGTAAAAATAAACCAAAACGTCATTTTCCCAAAATAAAGTTTACAAAAATTGGTAAAAATTAGGGAAAAAATTAAAAGTAGACATATTAGGTATCGCTGCGTCCGTATCGACCGGCTCTATAAACATATCACATGAACTAACCCCTCAGATGATCACCGTAAAAAATAAAAACTGTGCTAAATAAACAATTTTTTTGTCACCTTACATCACAAAAAGTACAACAGCAAGCGTTCAAAAAGGCGTATGCCCACCAAAATAGTACCAATCTAACCGTCACCTCATCCTGCAAAAAATGAGCCCCTATCTAAGACAATCGCCCAAAAATAAAAATAAATATTGCTCAGAATATGGAGACATTAAAACATCTTTTTTTTTTTTTTAAAAAACCTGTTATTGTGTAAACTTGAGTAAATTTAAAAAAAGTATACATATTAGGTATCGCCGTGTCCGTAATAACCTGCTCTATAAAAATATCACATGACCTAACCCCTCAGGTGAACACTGTAAAAGCCATTTATTGTCACCTTACATCACAAAAAGTGTAACAGCAACTAATCAAAAAGTCATACGCACCCCAAAATAGTGCCAATAAAACCGTCATCTCATCCCGCAAAAATCATACCCTGCCCATGTTAATCGCCCAAAAACTGAAAATACTATGGCTCTCAGACTATGGAGGCACTAAAACATGATTTTTTTTGTTTCAAAAATGAAATCATTGTGTAAAACTTACATAAATAAAAAAATTGTATATATATTAGGTATCGCCACATCCGTGACAACCTGGTCTATAAAAATACCACATGATCTAACCTGTCAGATGAATGATGTAAATAACAAAAAATAAAAACGGTGCCAAAACAGCTATTTCTTGTTACCTTGCCTCACAAAAAGTGTAATATAGAGCAACCAAAAATCATATGTATCCTAAACTAGTACCAACAAAACTGCCACCCTATCCCGTAGTTTCTAAAATGGGGTCACTTTTTTGGAGTTTCTACTCTAGGGGTGCATCAGGGGGGCTTCAAATGGGACATGGTATCTGCCTTCCAAAAACCGTATGGCATTCCTTTCCTTCTGTGCCCTGCTGTGTGACCGTACAGCAGTTTACGACCACATATGGGGTGTTTCTGTAAACTACAGAATCAGGGTCATAAATATTGAGTTTTTTTTGGCTGTTAACCCTTGCTTTGTAACTGGAAAAAAATTCTTAAAATGGAAAATCTGAAAAAAAAGTTAAATTTTTAAATTGTATCTCTATTTTCCATTAATTCTTGTGGCACACCTAAAGGGTTAACAAAGTTTGTAAAATCAGTTTTGAATACCTTGAGGGGTGTAGTTTCTAGAATAGGGTCATTTTGGGTTGTTTCTATTATGTAAGCCTCACAAATTGACTTCAGACCTGAACTGGTCCTTAAAAAGTAGTTTTTTTTTAAATTTCTGTGAAATTTTAAGATTTGCTTCTAAACTTCTAAGCCTTGTAACGTTCCCCAAAATTAAAATGTCATTCCCAAAATGATTCTAACATGAAGTAGGCATATGGGGAATGTAAAGTAGTAACTATTTTTGTAGGCATTACTGTGTATTATAGAAGTAGAGAAATTGAAACTTGGAAATTTGCTAAATTTTCAAAATTTTTGGCAAATTTGGTATTTTTTTTAAATAAAAATCTATTTTTTTTACTCCATTTTACCAGTGTCATGAATTAAAATATGTGATGAAAAAACAATCTCAGAATGGCTGGGATAAGTCAAAGCGTTTTAAAAGTTATCACCACATAAAGTGACACTGGTCAGATTTTCAAAAAATGGCCTGGTCCTGAAGGTGAAAATGAGCCCGGTCCCTAAGGGGTTAAATATCATAAATAAGGGTCTGGCTATGACATTACTTAATTCTCTTAGGATACGGGGGTGTGTGCCACCCGTTCCTGGCGATTTGTATATTTTAATCTTTTTAAGACGACGCTGTACTTCTTCCTAGATCAGACAGGGCACATTTAATGGGGAATTTTCTTTTACATTCTGCATTTCATCTGACAGTCTATTTTCTTCAGTGAATACAGTGGAGAAAAAAATATTTACCAGCTTTGCTTTCTCCTCGTCGCTCTCTGCGACTCCCCCCTCATCACTCTGTAGAGGGCGGAGACCTTCAGATTTATACTTTTTACCATTTATATAATTGAAGAACATTTTAGGGTTAGTTTTACTCTCTTTGGCAATTAATCTCTCTGTCTCTAGTTTGGCCGCTTTTATTTGTTTTTTACATATTCTATTTTTTTCCTTATAGTTTTTCAGTGCTTCCTCACTAACCTCCTGTTTTAGTGATTTAAATGCTTTCTTTTTGCCATATATTGCCTTCTTTACAGTTCTATTTATCCACATTGGTTTCTTCTTGTTCCTTAAAGGGGTTGTCCGAGTTATTTTTTTTGTTCTTTCTATGTTCCTAACTAGGCAAATATAACAACTTTACAATTAACTCACTTTATCTGCAGTGCCTGGTTTATCAGATTTGACTGAGGGTCACATGACCTGTGATGTCAGCTTCTCTCCCTGCTCTGATAAAGTTAATTTGCAAGCCTGTAAACGAGAGTTCACTGTGCTTGTGTCTGCTCTCTCCTAGGATTCTTAACCCCTTCAGCTGAACACACTTTGTAGCTGCACGCAGTGAGGAGACAATGCTGGGCACTGGAGCTGACAGACTAGAGAGAGCATTGCACAAGAAGGTAGGGGGAAGATCCTGTGTGTATTAGCAGTGTCATTATACAGCTGGGACCTGTAGTTCTACACATACAAGTTGCTGTTGATTCTCCCAGCACTCAGGGCAGCTCTTGTATCTACTCCCTTAGCAGTATCATTATACAGCTGGGACTTGTAGTCCTACACATACAACATGCTGCTGATTCTCCCAGCAGGCAGACATGTCACTCAGGGCAGCTCTTGTATCCACTCCCTTAGCAGAGCAGGTGGAGGGGCAGAGATTGTTTTTATTGCATGTAAACAAGGGCCAGAAGAGAACCAGGGAAATGAGGAAATATAGATTTTTTTTTTTCTGAAACTTTCTGAAACTTGCTGCCCATCGGACAACTCCTTTAACCTTTTATTCCCATAAGGTATGTACCTCTCTCAATTAGATTTTAGGATGATTTTAAAAATATCCCATTTTGTGGCTGTATTTTTGGTTAGGCCTATGGCTTCTCTTAGTTGGCTAAATTTAGCTTTTTCGAAGTTTGGTAATTTTGTTCCTCCCTGAAGAAACACTCTTTTGAATGATAATTGGAAGGTTATTACTTTATGGTCACTATTTCCCAGGTGTCCCCCAACCTGCACATCTGTTGTTCTGTCAGGTCTATTGGTTAATACTAAGTCCAGAATGGCCGTCCCTCTAGTCGGGTCCTGAACTAGTTGGGAAAGGAAATTGTCTTTGGTTATTGCCAAGAACCTGTTTCCTTTATGAGATATACAGGTTTCAGTTTCCCAGTCTATATCTGTAGTTGAAGTCCCCCATAATAACCACCTCATTATGATTTGCCGCCTTGTCTATCTCGTTTAGTAGCAGATTTTCTGTGGACTCTGGTATATTAGGTGGTTTATAGTAAACTCTATCTATTAGTAATTTATTGTTGTTTTTAGCTCCATGTATCTCTATCCACAGTGACTCCACATGTTCATGTCCCTCACTTATATATTTTTGGACTGTGGGCTTTAGACAGGACTTTACATAAAGGCAAACCCCTCCCCCTCTCCGGTTTTGACGATCCTTTCTAAACAGACTGTAACCCTGTACATTAACTGCCCAGTCATAGCTATCTTCCAGTCATGTCTCAGTTATTCCCACTATGTCATAGTCCTCCTCACACATCACTAATTCCAGTTCACCAGTTTTATTAGTCAGTCTTCTGGCATTAGTATACATACAATTAAGAGGTTTATGTATATTTTTTACCCTACACCTTTCATTTGGAACTGTTCTAGTCCCTCCATCCATTCCTCCCCCAGTCTCATTACCTTCTCATTACCGGTCTCAATCTGCACTATCTTCCCATCCTATAACGTAATTACCCTCTTCTCCCCAGTCTCTAGTTTAAACACTCCTCCAACCTTCTAGCCATCTTCTCCCCCAACACAGCTGCCCCTTCCCCATTGTATAAGCGTTTAATAGAACAGGTTCTGTAGACATCTATGTAGAATCAGCTGATGACGGTGTGAAAGGAGTGCGCTTCTTCTTGGCGCTAACATCGACCTGTAAGGCTGAGTTCATACTTGAGTTATTTGGTCAGTTTTGGCCCCGTATCTGCCCAAATAAGTGGAGTCTGCAGTGATTCTAAGAGCGACGTCTGTCATCTGCATGTCATACTGACTCACAGTATTATTTCACTACCACAGCAGACTACTTATGCTGTTACTAAAAGGCACAGTGTTCTACACTACTATAAAGGCTCTCTGCAGCCAGGAAATAGCAGTTTTTTAACGCGATTTGCCGCAAATAAATTCGGATCGAACCAAATTTTTTTTTTTTATTCAGCGAATCGGCCGAATCGAATTTTTTAAAAATTCGCTCATCTCTAGTTATCATCTGATTTTGGCATCTGGCATCTTTCATGCATCATGACATTTTTACTTGATAATATCTTTGGCTGAAAAAGAGATTTCCAGATGGCAGTGATGTTGAACATGCAAATTTACATTTGCAACTATAGCTTGACAAACAAATGACGCTCAGTAGTTTCCAAACTGCTTAGTAGGTTCCAAACTGCTATGCTTCATATTGCAAACTGTAATGGCCCATAACATAAATTTTACGGTACTTAATTATATTTTTGTTCATCTAAGTATGGTACTTTTATTCACGTATTTCTTGACACTAGTAAAATATGAAAATAAATGATGTATGATGGATGTAGAAGAAGAATTATTTTGTATCCGAAAATGCTATTTTGCCCCTCTTATTGCCTCTGATAGAAGAGGTAGGATATGATTGAAGAGATTAATGGGAGCAATAGAATGCCTACTATGAACCACCACACTCCTAGATACCAAAATCAGGAGTAGACTAGGTAAGACTTATGCCAGAAACAAGTCCAGCATCAGCTTATTTGCCCACCATAGGACCTCATAGGCCCATTTGAGGCTGGCCCCTATAATTATTTGATAGCTTTGGTGCAGCAATGTCCTCTGGATTGCCAGCCCAAGCCTTTCTTTGCCATTGTGTCCAGAATCCTTCCAGCTATGTTCCTGCATTGGCTGCTTAGCCGACTGGCAATTTCCGGTCAGTACAGAGGTGCTGAGGGAGATCTGAAGCAACATGTTAGGCACATGGCTGTACGAGGAGGATTGCCATACCGTTTAGCCAAGCTCCTACTTGTGAGCCTATCAGTGACCTGATTGTTCTAGCGTCCATTCCCAGAGCTAGGCAGGCAATTTAAGTAGGCACCTACTGCTTGTCAGTGGCTGTGATTCTTTGTTTCCTGGCTCCAGTTTGCTCTTTATGCTCAGAACAGTGTTAAATCACTGTAGGACCTTCTAGTGTATTGACTTTGACTTGTTTCAGGAATACTTCTTGTAACTATTTTGACTTCTACTGACTCTCCTGGCTTTGACTCTAGCTTGTTCTTCTCACCTGCCACAACTTGTGATCTGCCACCTGTGAGCTCGTACCCATTTTCTGCCATCTTACTCCACAGATGTAACTTGGGTCCCAAGCAGCCAATTCCAACTGGCCTCACGTCGGGCTCTGGTGAACGCCTAGGGGTAGTCTTATACCTACTAACCAGCATGATGAAGGAAAATAGGTAGTAGATTAAGAGTTTGCCGGTAGTGGTCTCAGACATAGACTCTGGGGGTCATTTATTAAGACCGGCATTTTAGACGATGGTCTTAATAACCTCTATAGCTGGCGTTGGTGTCGGCCTCACCATAACTTTGGGCTATCCAGCTCCATTCTAAATATAAGCCAGCTTCCTTGCTGGCTTACATTTAGACAATTTTCAACGTCTTAGGCCTCTTGCACACGACCGTTGTGTGCATCCGCGTCCATGGTTCCGTTTTCCGTTTTTTTTTGCGGACCCATTGACTTTCAATGGGTCCGTGGAAAAATCTGAAAATGCACCGTTTGGCAGCCGCATCCGTGATCCGTGTTTCCTGGCCGAGAAAAAAATATGACCTGTCCTTTTTTTTCACGGTCAACGGTTCGCGGACCCATTCAAGTCAATGGGTCCGTGAAAAATCACGGATGCACACAAGATTGTCATCCGCGTCCGTGATCCGTGTCCGTTTTTTCCTATCATTTAGGCCTCATGCACACGACCGTATTTTTTTGCTGTCCACAAAACGGGGTTCCGTTTTTCCGTGATCCGTGACCGTTTTTTCGTCCATGGGTCTTCCTTGATTTTTGGAGGATCCACGGACATGGCAGTGCGGAGCCAAACGGATCCGTCCTAAATTACAATGCAAGTCAATGGGGACGGATCCGTTTGACGTTGACACAATATGGTGCAATTTCAAACAGATCGGTCCCCCATTGACTTTCAATGTAAAGTCAGGAGTTAATATACCATCGGATCAGAGTTTTCTCCAATAGTATATTTTAACTTGAAGCGTCCCCATCACCATGGGAACACCTCTATGTTAGAATATACCGTCGGATTTGAGTTACATCGTGAAACTGAAATCCGACAGTATATTCTAACACAGAGACGTTCCCATGGTGATGGGGACTCTTCAGGTTAGAATATACTAAAAGAACTGTGTACATGACTGCCCCCTGCTGCCTGGCAGGTGCTGCCAGGCAGCAGGGGGCAGCCCCCCCCTGTAGTTAACACATTGGTGGCCAGTGTGGCCGCCCCCCCTCCCCTGTAGTTAACTCATTGGTGGCCAGTGGGCCCCCCCTCCCCTGTAGTTAACTCATTGGTGGCCAGTGCGGCCGGCCCCCCTCCCTCCCCTGTAGTTAACTCGTTGGTGGCCAGTGGGCCACCAACAGGTCATGTCACTTACCAGTAGGAGGAGCTCCCGGCCGGATGCAGACATCGCAGACATCGCAGCTCGCAGGTAAGTATAATGGTTCTACAAATTGCTAAGTAACCATGTCAACCGGGACTGCAGTAGCGCCCTGGTTGCCATGGTTACCGATCGGAGCCCCAGCGATTAAACTGGGACTCCGATCGGTACACTCTGCTGCCACCAATGATAGGGGGAAGATTTTAATTTAGGAGAGGGAGGGTGGGGAGAAGGCCCACTGGCCACCAACGAGTTAACTACAGGGGAGGGAGGGGGGGCCCACTGGCCACCAACGAGTTAACTACAGGGGAGGGAGGGGGGCCCACTGGCCACCAATGAGTTAACTACAGGGGAGGGGGGGGTGGCCACACTGGCCACCAATGAGTTAACTACAGGGGAGGGGGGGCCCACTGGCCACCAATGAGTTAACTACAGGGGGGGGGCTGCCAGGCAGCAGTCATGTACACAGTTCTTTTAGTATATTCTATCCTGAAGCGTCCCCATCACCATGGGAACGCCTCTGTGTTAGAATATAATGTCGGTTCTGAGTTTTCACGAAGTGAAAACTCAGCTATGAAAAAGCTTTTATGCAGACGGATCTTCGGATCCGTCTGTATAAAAACTAACCTACGGCCACGGATCACGGACACGGATGGCAATCTTGTGTGCATCTGTGTTCTTTCACGGACCCATTGACTTGAATGGGTCCGTGAACCGTTGTCCGTCAAAAAAATAGGACAGGTCATATTTTTTTGACGGACAGGATACACGGATCACGGTCTCGGCTGCAAAACGGTGCATTTTCCGATTTTTCCACGGACCCATTGAAAGTCAATGGGTCTGCGAAAAAAAACGGAAAACGGCACAATGGCCACGGATGCACACAACGGTCGTGTGCATGAGGCCTTAAACAGAAGTAGAAAATGATGAATGAGACGGTCTGCAGGCCCTTCCCTGCCCACGCCTACTTTTTTAGACTTGGCATGAGCGGGAAAAAGTCCCACATTGCGGCACAAATAACCTTTGCGCTGCAATCTGCACTAGAAATACGCCAAATATAGGTGTATTTCTGGATAGTAAATGACCCCCTCTGTATTTCTTTTTCACCTCTGTATTCATAATATATTGGAACATAAAAGCCACCAATATGAAATATGAAGCTAATGAAAGATTCAAATAAAAAAAATAAAAAATTGGAAATTGCTAAATTTGATATGCTAAGTCAACAATTGGCCAGGAGCCCCACAGAAACTGGCTTTGTCCAGTCCTGCTCTTAGATTGACCAGCATTGCTCATGTGGGCAGTGCTGGCCAATCCAGGGGCAGCAGAAAGTATCTTGGACTACCAAATGCACAGTATGCATCAGTCTGAAAAATGGTGCAGTCATCTTGCATGGAAGAAGGAGAGTCTGAAAATTGGTATCTCTGCAGGTAAAATAAAAATGAAAACGGGCCCAAGGTAAGAGTTTGCAGCATAGCTGTGAAATGTGGCAGCACCCTAAGGGCTCATGCACACGAACAGACGATATGTGGAAGATACTCTGTGTGCATTCCGTTTCCGTATGTTCATTCCGCAAAAAAAAAAAGAACATGTCCTATTATAGTCCGCATTACAGACAAGGATAGGACTGTTCTATTAGCTGACCGGTTCTGTTCCGCGAATGCACAGGGACAGCATGCGTATTTTTTGCGGATCCGTGTTTTGCGGACCACAAAATACATACGGTCATGTGCGTGAGCCCTAAATGTGTAGAGAAATTTGATTTAGGGCTCTTGCACACGACCATATGTATTTTGCAGATCCGCAAAAAGCGCATCCGAAAAAAAAAACACGGGTAATGCCCGTGTGCATTTCGTATTTTGCAGAACGGAACAGCTGACCCCTAAAAGAACAGTACTATCGTAAAGCGGACAATAGTAGGACATGTTCTATTTTTTTGCGGAACGGAAATAGACATACGGAAACGGAATGCACATGGACTAACTTTCGTTTTTTTGCAGACTCATTGAAATTAATAGTTCTGCATACGGTCCGCAAAAAAAACCCGGAACAGACACGGATAGAAAATACGTTTGTGTGCATGAGCCCTTAGAGGAATTTAGTATGCTCAAGGAAGATCTAAAGCTGCAATTTTCAATGTCTTAGTAAGGGCCCCCTCTCCCCCACCCAATTTCCCAAGCAATGCAGAACATAAAGCGTGGCCCCCAGATTCTCTAGTATAGGAAATGATACACTTACTATTGATATGTATGTAAAATGCAAAAATCTCTATGCACTGAGCTCCTCCTAGTGGTGACTGCTGGGAAATGCAGTAGATCTATGTTGAGAACAGTTCAGCACCAGGTCCCGTAGTAGTTGTGTGGTTTGTCTCCATGGTAGGTATGTTGCTGCTAAAATCACATTGGCCAGGCAAACAGTGAATACCTCCAATGTGGCAACTGGCATCTTGGCTTGCCCTATTATCTGAGCAGAAAGCCTGGAGTGTCGCTGGAGGTTGGGCCTATTTACTTGTGATGAGCGAATTGAAGTCCACAAAGTGGACTTTAATCCGAATTTCAAGATAAATTTGATTTGCAGCGAAGCCGAATTTCTTTGTGCTTCGCGGTAGCAAATTGATTTAACCTGAAAAAAACAAAAACACAAATAAACTTACCGGATCCATTTGCTCGCGACAGGCTGGCGGCCGTCATCTTGACGTATGATGGCGTGATAACGCCATGTCAGCCTGCACGAGATTTTGCAAGATTTCATACCTTCAAGCAAGATGTCGGCGGTTGGGCTGTCGAGAGCAAATGGATCAGGTAACTATTATTATTTTATTTTTATTTTAATTTTATTTTACACTGTATTTCTATCAGATGCCGCGATCAGCTATGAACGCGGCATCTGAGGGGTACAATGACGGGGAGCTGCACAATCGCTTCTCTCTGTCATTGCACTCACTACTTACAAAGAAATACGCTTCATGACAAAGCAATTCGCCACAAAGCAGATTTTTTTTTGTAAAATTCAGAGAAGCAGTCAAATCAAATCTTACAAAACTTCGCTCATTTCTACTATTTACCAATTCTAGAAAGCAAAGTAAGTTTCTTACAATTAGGGCTCATTCACACGACCGTTGGTATCCCGTGCCCGTGCTGTGAACCGCAAATTGCGGACCGCAATGCACGGGCACCTTCCTTGGGGCAGGCGCATGGGGATCGCAGACCACGATCCCTCCGTTCCACAAAAAGATAGAACATGTTCTATCTATTTGCGGTGCGGAGGCACGGAACGGAACCCCAGAAAGCACTCCATAGTACTTCCGTAATGTTCCGTAGTGTTCCGTTCCGTGCTTCCATTCCGTATCTCCGGATTTGCGGACCCATTGAAATGAATAGGTCCGCATCTGTGATGCAGAATAACAACGGAACGGTGCCCGTGTATGCGGTCCGCAATACGGGCACGGGACACCAACGGTCGTGTGAACGAGCCCTTTTCCGATTACGTTCAGTTTTTTTGCATTCTGTTGCGGTCCGTATGCAGAACCATTCACTTCAATGGGTCCGCAAAAACAACGGAAGGTGCTCTGTATGCATTCCGTTTCCGTATTTCTGTTCCGTTCAAAGATAGAACATGTCCTATTATTGCCCACAAATCACGTTCCGTGGCTCCATTCAAGACAATGGTTCCGCAAATAAAACAGAATGCATACGGAATGCATCCGTATGTCTTCCGTATCCGTTCCGTTTTTGCGGAACCATCTATTGAAAATTTTATGCCCAGACCAATTTTTTTTATGTTCTTACTGTTTAAACATTATTGTATGCAACACGGTACGGCAAAATGGAACGGAAGCGGAACGGAAATGGAAACACTACTGAAACAGAAAATCGAAAAAAACTGATCAGCTTAAAACGGACCGCAAAACCATACGGTCGTGTGCAGGAGGCCTTACTATAGGTAAAGGAATCAATGACTATATGCCATAGATGCTGACATATCTCGATGCCTGCTCCATTTCTAATGTCATTAAACAAGTTGAAAATGCCTTGACATTGTGGTAGTTCAGTTGAAGCTCATTTGATATCACTGTAGCCATTTAACACACTGGGGTATTGTCCCTGACATCTGTAATTATGTCAGTCAATGCATGAGAAGTTCTTAGTGCAAATTACTGACAGGTCAGGTGTTTTTATTTATTGCCTGCGTGAATAATGCAGGAGTCAGCGGATTGTTCCGACTCCCTAATCAGGCAATCTATCAATGCAGGGATTGCTTGTGCTTTTCACTTATCTACATGGATATTCGTGCAATATATGACATCTTAATGAAACGCTCTCTGAACTATGGTATAAATCTGGGTTCTTTAGGTCTTTAGATTCAGAAAAATCAAGCATATACAGTAAACAGTATTGTTTTTAATAGGTGAATTTTTTTTATTTATTATGTAATATTCACCTTTTTCATGGTTACTTTTAGGGATGAGCGATCTTCATATTATGAAGTTCCGTGTTGTGGTATTTACTGAATTGTGTTATGGATTCCGTTATTACGGACAATTCCATGACGGAATGCCTATAGAGGCATCTTCATTCCGTCATAATAGAAGTCTATGGCCTGCATAACAGATCCGGCCGGTTTACATTATGCTGGAGTCCTTTCCTGCATAACGAAAACTGGACGGATCCATTATGCAGGCCATAGACTTCTATTATGATGGAATGAATAACGGAATACCTCTAAAGGAATTCCGTTATGCATTCCGTCATGGAATTGCGTTATGGTCTGTGGTAACAACGCAATTCAGTAAATACCACAACACGAATCCGCACATGAACTTCAAAATATGAAATTCGCTCATCCCTAGTTATTTTCCTCTATAATAAAATATGGAAATCTTTAAAATGTATTTTATTTTATCTTTAATATTGTGTAGGGACAGCCATTTTAGTGATTTTAAGCATTTTTGTTATATATTTTATTGGGGAAAGGTGTTTTATACTAGAAAACAGGTTGTAAAGGTTCTCCTTAACAACACTCTAGGGTACATTCACATAACAGTGAAAATAAAGAAAGTAAAAAATAGATGTAGTAACCGGGTGGTTCACTGCTGAAGTTGTCAAATTGTTTACTGTGTGAAAAGGGTTAATATATGCTGAATATGCACTTCCAGTGGTAAAAGTGATTAATGTGGCTTTATTATGTATCTGTATTCCAAAAGGCTGTATATGAGATGGAAGTAGTTAAAGGGGTTGTCTCATCATAGACAATGTGGGCATATCACTAGGATATGCCCACATTGTCTTATAGGCTGGGACCCGCACCTATATCGAGAACAGACCCCCGCAAGGTGGTGGCTGGAGGACGGCCACCACCAAGCCAGCTCCCCATAGAAGTGAATGGGAGCGTACCGCGCATGCGCGGCCCCCGCTCCCATTCATTTCTATGGGGTCAATGGAAATAGCAAATGCGCAGTACGCCCTCCTTCACTTGTGGGGCTCCGTTCTCGATATAGATGCGGACTGTCGATGCTTGAGAAAGGTCCCATTGAGAGGACTGAAATTTCGCTTTCTGGTGGTGAATAAACACACGCTTTGTTTTGAATGTGCCGTGGAATTTTCTATTTTTTTGTTCTAAAACTAGAGAGAACAAAATGGAGTGGGACTATATTAGGACTATATTAGGACTATATTAGGGATTTGGTCACCTTTTCCACACATTACGGTGTACAATATCTTGACACTGCTGGGATTATGAAGGAGCACCTGCCCATATTACATCAGGATAGTCGATTGTATTCAACCTTGAAAGACTGTCATGTTGTGGCCTGCAAAGGTCTTTCTGTAGGCCATGTCTTGTCACCTGCTGCTTTGAATGCGGTTCAGTAAGGTGTCATTTACCTAAGTACTGTATGTGGACAAAACCATCTCCTTCCAGTCTTTATCCACTGGTTACTCTTATCCTATTAAAACATATCTGAACTGTGACACATTTTCACATGTTGCATACATGATAACATGAACAGCTTGTAACCTTCAATACATAGGACGTCCACCTAAGAAGCGTGTTCGTGAACCGGTAACTGCTGCCTGTTCTGACAGGTCCCCAATCAACCGTAATCTTTCTGGAGCCTCATTCCACATTAAGGAAACACATCTGGGCAATGTGGATCATTTTAAAATAACTGCTATTGAAAGAGTTAACATGCCACAATTGGGAGGGGGGGGGGGGGGTATTGGAAAAAACAGTTCCTTTCTCAGGAAGCATATTGGATATTTACCCTTAATACCATTAGGGCTCTTTCACACGAGCAGATCCTGTGCGTGGAATCGACTGCATGTAAGAGAGCCGAGCCCCGTTCTGGACAGCAGAGACATTAACATGACTGACAATGCTCTTTGCCTCTCTGTGACCTTTTTACTAAAGCGCATCTTTCCCTGATTGCTTTAAATTCGCTATTCTCCACACAGCTGACTTCTCACCGCTGACACTAAGTAGACTTCAGAATGGGCCTCCCAAAATAAAGGAGAGCGCACCACACAAGCACCGCCACCCTTCATTTGCTGTTATTTCAGTTCTTAAAATAGCCTAGAACTAGCTCTACTTTCTCCAGGAGTCCCATAGTGGTGAATGGAAAAACGGCCATAAATGCATGGTGCACTGTCCATGAAAGGAGAGCATGTTGTGCATGTACGGAGTGCTCTCCTTCAGTTTGGGGGCATAGATAGAAGTGGGTCCCAGAAGCAGGATCCACACCTCTTGGACATTAATAATATATACCAGCGATATGCCATCAATGTTCAAGATGGGCCAACCCATTTAAGGACTCATTCAGATCTGTGTTGGAAGCTCCATTCTGGGCTTCTGTCGCAGATCCTGTCAAAAAGACCAGACAAAAAAGTCCTACAAGTAAAAAAAAAACAGTATCCTGAACAGAAATTGAATGGACTCCATTGTAGTCAATTAAGTCAGCACAGCTCCGTTCGTCTCAGTTTTGTCCCCGATCCAGCACTTTCATTATTTTCATTGATTTGCTCCTCTAAAGGAGCAGAACAATGGAAATCAAGACCGGTGGTGTGAATGAGCCCCAAGGATGTGGACTCACTGAAGTTCATAATTTTTTTTAGTTATTTTCCTCCTGATATTGGAACAACATATCTCTATATTGGATAAATATGTACTCTGCACACCTAGGGTCCGGTGTGGGTGCCTGTGAGAGTGGTTTAGACAATATAGAATTAATCCACAGCACTCCAAGAGATTTGTGCAAAATAAAGTTTCACATTTAATTCTTAGTTAGCAGAATATCATTTGTGTACATCCAGTGCAATTCATTTATACATCATAAGTATTTAAGCCATATCAGACAAGTGATTCCCGGACGTTTCGGTCTTGCGACCTTCTTCAGCGGGGTCTAGAGAAATATATGATCTGCATACAATATAGTCATTGAAAAAATTATTTTGGGTATAACAGATGTTCTGCTGGAGCTTAGAAAAATAAATGAGAAGAAAAACTAGAAGAAAACTAAAGTGGAGGGTTTTATGAGTCCAAGTAGGGGTTTTAGGGAGACAGAGTGAAAATCACAGGGTAAAAGTTTAAAAAGCAAGAACCATAGATTCCAGTAAAATAAAAAGGTACACTCTAATTCAAGTGAAATCAAAGCCAAGGTAATCGCCAGTGGTCTCATATAGCTAACTTAGTGCCAGTTCTATCATAAATCAAACAGTGGTTCCGTTTACCAATTCTGGAAAATAAAGCTGATGAGAGTCCTTAATTACCTGATGGCAGTGAAGAGAGGCTGGCGCTGGATGTGTGCTGCAGGCAAAAATGGCGCTATTTTAAGCTGGCTGGCTTTGTTGGACGGTGCTCGGGGATGACTCTATGATCGAGCGGGGCGCCTGATGATGACGTGGGCAAAAAAGTTGGCAAAGACGTGAAGGATCTAAAAAAATGTGGAAGATATGTAAAAAAGGGAGGAGGAGAGGGGGGACATGGGGGACGATCGCATAGGGGTGTTGATTTAATAATATTGGGGAATTAATTATGAAAGTGGACATCCATCAAAGAAAAGACCACAAAACAAACAGTAGAGTTTAGAAAACGCACAGAAGAAACAAAGAGATACAAATTTATAAGAGACGCCGAGGACTATAGGCTCAACAAAGTCTATAAGTGGCGGGATCCCAATTTTGTCGCACCAAGGGCTAACCAACAATACTACCACTTCCAAGGAGCAAGCACGTTTGGCTCAGAAAGTGACAGATCAACAAAACCATCTCGTTTTTTAGGCCGTGGACGGGGCCGATACAAACCAGGCAGAGGAAGACACGCCGAGGCGGGAGAAAGAGGAGAGGACACACGGATACAAACACGCTCCCAGGTATAATAGATAACCTAGTAATCAACATCTCCTCCGTGATACTCTCCCCAGCCCAGATAACAGTACTCCAAAAGGGCATCTCATTCTGTCCCTCTAGTCCACTTAATACATTTCTCCTAGAACAAGAAATGCAGAGGTTCTACAGAACCATTAGATTAAAAGCACATTTCTCTGATTCTTATAATCAGAGCAAGTCTAATTCTCCTTCCCAAAACCCCTTATCACTACAAACACTAGGACTCAGACTCCAGAGCACATACATGCCACCAAGATCCTACCATCCCGCCGAGACTTACATCACATTCACACAGAAATCCATCCAAGAAGTTCTTAACATGCACCATCAAGGTAAATTCCGCTACACAAACAACCTGTCCCCTGAAGAAATCATGGCAATTAATTCCCTTAAGACACAAAGAGATTATCCATAAACCAGCGGACAAAGGCGGTGCGATCGTGGTGATGGACAAGTCCATGTACCTTAGTGAAGTGATGTCACAACTCGCAGACAAACAAACATACGAACCTTTACCATCAAATCCCACATCAGCCATTGCACTTAAAACCATTACAAATCCACCAATACAATTGATGACAACACAGCAACCTTTCTTACTAAGCAACATCCCATTACTCCTGTCTTCTATATACTCCCAAAAATCCATAAAAATTTACAGAAACCCCCAGGTCGTCCAATTGTAGCATCCACTGATTCAATTCTATCACCATTATCTATCTTTCTAGACCGTATACTCACACCGCTCACCAGAACCTCACAGTCATTCATTCTAGACACTAACGATTTTATCACCAAACTCAAGAATGTTACAGTAACAGCAGATACCCTACTTGCAACTATGGATGTTAATAGCCTGTACACTTCCATCTCACATGAGAAAGGCATTGAAGCAACCAAATCACTCCTAACATCACACTCACAGTTATCTGCATTAGAACAGGAATTCTGTATACAACTCTTGTCACTTGTTCTCAAGGAGAACCATTTCTTATTTGGAGACCAATTTTTTACGTACAAAAATGCGGGACCGCGATGGGGGCCAACATGGCGCCGCCGCACGCTAACACCTATATGAGCGATTTTGAAACCAGGTTTGTATACACCCACCCACTTTACCAACATCATGCGAAAATATGGTTACGTTTTATAGACGACATTTTTCTCCTATGGGAGGGACCCAAAGTCCTTCTGGAATCATTCTACAATGACCTTAACAACATTTACCCGGAATTAGTTTCACGATACACATTGATAATAAAGAAGTCAGCTTTCTAGACACATTAGTACAAAAAGACACCAAGAACCAGCTCCAATTTGACCTATACACAAAACCCACTGATAGGAACAGTTTACTCCACTACTCCAGCTGTCACCCCCAGACCACCAAGAGAGCGATCCCATTATCACAAATTACTAGGGTCGAACGAATAGTCTCAGACTCAACAACACGTTCACTGAGAGTCTCAGAAATGAGCAAAAAATTCACAAACCGGGGATATCCACTCGAATTAACAAAACAAAAAAGTAAACAACCAGTCACAGCACCAAGGATAGACGCACCGCGCATCCCCTGTGTAACTACATACCATCCCCTCATGCCCAAGATACACAGCATAGTACCCCAGAACTGGTCCATCTTACAAAATGCATACCCATCAGTTAAGGAATTTGAAAAACCCCCACGTACGTGCTACAAATGAGGCCCCAACATAAGGGACAAACTCATTCGGGCGGATTTTGGAGGGATCCAAAAGATCCCCAAACAACGTTTCTTACAAAACCCTAAATTTGGAACCTTTCCATGCCTGCATTGTGCACAGTGCTCCAACATTTTGAAAGGTGTTTCGATCACACATCCACGAACAGGCCAACAGTTCCATATAAAGGATTTTTTTAGATGTGACTCATTTTTTGTCGTATATATGATCAAATGTCCATGCGGCCTAGTTTACGTCGGAGAAACTACCCAACACATCCGCGACCGCGTTTGTCAACACAAATACACAATACGGACTATGCAACTCCTCATACCTCTACCGGCACATTTTGAAAGACACAAACATCAAATCGCACAACTTCGGTTCCAGATCATCAAACAGGTACACCAACCAAGACGCGGTTGTAACAGGATTGCGCTTTTACAACAACGGGAATCATATTGGATTCATAAACTGGACACACTTGAATCAAAAGGTCTAAACGGGGAATGTAACTTTCACATATTATCATGATTATAATTTATCTCTTGTCTCTCTATTTTAGGCTCGTTGATGGGGACTAGGCGAACATGGGTGAGAATCAACCCCTTTCCCTCCCACCCTCTCCTTCCCTCAATCCTCTCCTTCCCTCCCCTTCCCGCCCCCCTTTCCCCCCCCCCCCCCTTCCCTTCTCATCCCATGCTAGCAGTTTTTCCCGGATTCCTGTTCCTCCATATTCTAACAATGTCTACATTATATGTCTTATCAATATCTATATTATATGTCTTATCAGTCTTCTAAGGCTAATCTGTTGTTGCTCTTTACAGTATTTCACTTGCTATAAATACTTGTATATCGATACTGCCCCATTTGACCATATTGACCTATCACATATAGGGGTTGCATATTCAAAATCTGATGTAACTCTTACCAAATAACGCAGAATCGGAACTGTCCATTCCTTTTTTCATAATTAATTCCCCAATATTATTAAATCAACACCCCTATGCGATCGGCCCCCATTTCCCCCCCTCTCCTCCTCCCTTTTTTGCATATCTTCCACATTTTTTTAGATCCTTCACGTCTTTGCCAACTTTTTTTGCCCATACCGCACCTACAGGTGGAGTGCGCATGCGCGCGCACAACGTCGCGTAATGACGTACGCACCATCCTCTGATCGCTTGGACACAGTGTGCGTTTACAACGCGGCTAGGCTAGGAATGACTACGTCATCATCAGGCGCCCCGCTCGATCATAGAGTCCCAGCGCGTGCGTTCACTCATTGCAGGCGCATCACGCGATCATCCCCGAGCACCGTCCAACAAGGCCAGCCCGATTAAAAGAGCGCCATTTTTTTCCACAGCACACATCCAGCGCCAGCCACTCTTCACTGCCATCAGGTAATTAAGGACTCTCATCAGCTTTATTTTCCAGAATTGGTAAACGGAACCACTGTTTGATTTATGATAGAACTGGCACTAAGTTAGCTATATGAGACCACTGGCGATTACCTTGGCTTTGATTTCACTTGAATTAGAGTGTACCCTTTTATTTTACTGGAATCTAGGGTTCTTGCTTTTTAAACTTTTACCCTGTGATTTTCACTCTGTCTCCCTAAAACCCCTACTTGGACTCATAAAACCCTCCACTTTAGTTTTCTTCTAGTTTTTCTTCTCATTTATTTTTCTAAGCTCCAGCAGAACATCTGTTATACCCAAAATAATTTTTTCAATGACTATATTGTATGCAGATCATATATTTCTCTAGACCCCGCTGAAGAAGGTCGCAAGACCGAAACATCCGGGAATCACTTATCTGATATGGCTTAAATACTTATGATGTATAAATGAATTGCACTGGATGTACACAAATGATATTCTGCTAACTAAGAATTAAATGTGAAACTTTATTTTGCACAAATCTCTTGGAGTGCCGTGGATTAACTCTATAATATCTCTATATTGGTAATTCCCTATTTTTATATGCCTCTAGATTTTTAATAATTATATTTAAAATGTTCCTTTTTTTCCCTAGCAACCATATGGGAGTTCAGAGATTTACTGAATGCTTCTCAATGAAACCATCTGCTATGTGGCCATCTGTCTTAAACTGTATCCGCTCATAATCAGAATCCTAAAAGGATTTTAATTTTATTTGTTTCTGTTTTTTTTTTTTTGTTATTTTATTGTGATGATATCATTCTTAGACATTTCTCAACTTATTTCCATCCTGAATCAACTTTATATTTAAGACTTCTGATATGGGAGGGTAACATATCAGTACAACATGTTTCTTTTAACTGAGAATGACCCACTGCGCTCCTTGAAATCCATGATCATTTGAATAACATATTTTAGGAAATGTTTCAAGTGCTCTTTTAAAAGAAAACCACATTTGTGGGTTGCCACGGTTTCCAATCGGAAAAAAAACAACCAAAAACAATGGACATAGAAGTAAAATAAAGACAGCCTGTTACATAATCCCAGAGGAGGTGCTTGAGTGTCTTTTGACCATTTCTTAATATTCGATTCATTCATAGCATTTTTGTAACTATAATTAATTTCTATTACAGGAGTTATTTCACGATTAATGTTAAAAATGAAAATCAGGCGTCATATAGTACATGACATGGATCCAGAGATCCCTCCCCCCCATTCATTACTGCAATTGCTTTGACAGATTTATTTCTAGCTGGCAGCTCAGGGGGTGTGTCATTTCTCAGGAGGCGTGTTCTTTCTGCTGCAGCTGGTGGCAGTTGAAGGATAGAACTGAGCATGTGTGTTCACCTCAAAGAGATGTACAGAGAAAACAGCAGGTTGCGGGATTTCATTGAAAAACTGTCACGTAGTGATGTGGGAGGGAACACCACACTGACAACAGGAGGGAAGGGAAAAGGAACTAGGCCTCAAAGCTAGGGAAAGAGAAATGGTCACCACCTATGGAAACCATAATCCTAGCCCTGATTCCTATTCGTATAAACGGACCTTGAGGGTAGGAACGTTCATACACTGAAACCTCAGACCCTGGAAACCCTGAATAGCCATGGAGTAGTGTCTGGGCTTGAGACGGCCTGTTCCTTTCAAGATGAAAGAACCAGCATCTCCCTGAGGCCTAGTAACAAAAGACAGAGGGGAAGCAACCAAATATGAAAGGGAAGTAACACTTAACTTCTGAAGTAAATGGACGAGCAGGAGCTCAGGAGAGGACCACACACCAACACTTCCAATACCAAACTGAAGCTATTAACCGCATAGCATGATGGGGGAAGCCAGACTAAATAGAGGACTTGTAATGACCACTAGAGGTGTTGTCATACATCAACAACACTGAAACCCAGTGAAACCAAAGAGGCTGTCAGATCACATCAGGTGCAGCCAGTCTCTTAGATCTTCTGACACCTGTAATGTTAGAGACCGTGACAGTAGCCCTCCTTCTACTGGTGGCCTCCGGACACCCAGTACTGACTTTATCCGGATGAGCTCTTTGAAAGACTTGAACCCAAATCCTCTCCTCTGGTCCGTAACCCTTCCAGTGAACGAGGTACTGAAGGGATCTACGGAGAAATCGGGAGTCCACTATCTTGGCGATCTGAAGTTCCAAATTACCGTCCACCATGACAGGAGCGGGAGGCAAGAAGGACAGTTCAACAGTTTGACACATCTCTTCAACAACGACTTATGGAACACATTATGAATCTTCAAAGCCTGAGGAAGTTCAAGACGAAAGGTTACCGGGTTAATAAAGGCAGTGATCTTATATGGAACAATAAACCTTGGGCCCAACTTCCAAGAAAGTACTTTCAACTTAATGTTTCTTGTGGACAGCCACACAGAATCACCCACTCTCAGGTCCGGACCATTCATACGTCTCTTGTCAGTCATATGTTTATATTTGTTGCCTATCTTTTTCAGATTATTTAGAATTTCCTGCCAAATAGATGACAAAGAAGAGGAAAATAATTCCTTTTCAGGTATACCAGAAGTCTCAGTACCAATAAATGTGCCAAATTGCGGATGGAACCCATATGCCCCAAAAACTGCGACTTATCAGTGGACTCCTGTCTACGGTTATTTATGGTAAACTCGGCTAAAGACAAAAATGAAGACCACTCCTCCTGATTCTCCGAGACATAACATCTCAAGTAAGTCTCCAGATTCTGATTAGTGCGTTCAGTCTGTCTGTTCGACTGAGGGTGAAAGCCCGAAGAGAAGTACAATTGTACCCCCAGACGAGTACAGAACGCCTTCCAGAATTTGGAAACAAACTAAGTCCCCCTATCCGACACCACATCACAAGAAATACCATGTAATTTCACAATGTTATCGACAAACACTTGTGCAAGAGTTTTAGCATTAGGTAGACCTAGCAATGCTATAAAGCGATCAACAACCACCAGAATCACAGTTGGTCATTGCCCCTAGCAACCTGCTGTTATTATTGCCCACATCCTCCACCATATGTAAGGGATCGCCTCTTATTCGGGGGTCATTCTCACAATGATCTTCATCGACCACAGGGTTAGGGGCCAAACATCGCTTTTATTTGGCACCTCAGCAAAACCAAAATAAACAATACAAATAAAACACCTGCCCGGCTGGGCTCTAACTAAACATGAGGACTCCCTACCTCACTGAAAGCCCCGTTCAAACACGGGAAGAACATGCGGCTTTTCCCAGCCTAACAATCCAGCACTTCCAGGCTGTAACAAAGTCCAGTACCTTTTGGGGGATTGTGGCCCAGAAGTCCTCCTGACTCTGGCCTAGCGACCGTCGATTCCAAGACCTCGCGGAGTCCCCCAAAGTTCAGGCTAACACCTAGCCCCGTGGCCCCTCAGCCAGCTTGACTGAGCCCACTTGTACAGAACCTTCCCAGGCCTCTGCTGCACACAGACTCTTCCTCCTCCTAACAGTCTGGACTGGGCTCTTATCCTAGACTGATTGTTCCACCTGGTGCGGCCTCTGACCTGCTGATTGACAGTGCATAAATGGTAACTCCTGCCATATCTCTCCCCTAGCAGCCGTGAGGCCTGTCACTGCCTCACAACTGGAACTTCAGACCCTGAAAACCCTGAATAGCCCTGGAGTAGTGTCTCGCCTCGAGACGGCCTGTTCCTTCCAAGATGAAAGAACCACCGTCTCCCTGAGGCCTAGTAACAAAAGACAGAGGGGAAAAAAACAAATATGAAAGGGAAGTAACACTTAACTTCTGAACTAAATGGATGAGCAGGAACTCAGGAGAGGATCACACACCAGCACTTCCAGTACCAAACTGAAGCTATCAACCGCATAGCATGATGGGTGAAGCCAGACTAAATAGAGGAGTTGAAATGACCACTAAGATATAGAGATGGCTTTGCGGTTCGCCCGGCGGTTGTTTTGCGGCGAACTTTGCTTGTTCGCGATTCGCAGAACATGCGATCATATGGCGATGTTCGCATGCGCCATATTCTTTTGCATTGCGCTGAACTTTGACCCATGACACATCCATCTGGTGGGACAGGACAGCCAATTGAGACGTTTCAGAACATGGACACACCTCCACCCTATAACAGAACCCGATCTGGCAGCCATTTTACATTCTGTGTTTTGCCAGTGTAGGGAGAGTCTGCTTTGTGGAGCAGTAACAGACTGTAAGGGACACCAAACGCGAGCTATTAGGGCCACAAAAGTCCTTTTAAGGACTGGTATCAGTGTGCTATCAATAGGTGTGATATACTGAGGGGTGTGATATACTTATAATATACTTTCTAACATAGAAAGTATAGAAGAGGTTACAGCCAGCTCACCTTCACGTCCTGCACAGCGGTGCATGGGGCGGACTCAAGCCAGTCCTTGGTGATGATAGAAGGAATAGAAAAAATTCTCCAGCACCGCGATGGACATAGTGAAAATCCCGGTCTTTATTGTCACCAAAATTCAGGTATATACAGCAGTCAAAACACTGGTATCCCACGGTTCCCAAGATCTACGCGTTTCGAACAGTCGTGTTCTTAGTCATGATCCTAAGTGTCTGACATGTTCCAAGCTAAAATACGTCTCACCTCCAAGAATCTCCACCCCCCGGGGAGGGGTGTAGAGAGGTGGGGCGAGCAGCAGAGTCAGCCGGGTCCATGTGAGACACCTGTCCAAACCTAATCGCATGTGATATAGTTACACACCAAATAGTGCTATAAGCAAACATAAAAATATACATGGAAAAAATTATTTATAACTATAACTAACATAAAATCCAAAGTGGTCTCTCACCCAAAAGAGTATCCGCATGATGTCCTTACTTCATATACATTGCATTGTAAATTTCCATATAACAATAAAAATAAATATGAATATAAAGGAAGCAGTGATTTGTTGTCCGTATAATCTTCCAATTGTTGACTGCATCTTGTTTCTTGTGGTTCTATATATCCATATAATGACTTCATCGTCCTTCTGGTGTGTCAACATAAAATGGTTAAGTTATCACTGCCAGATTTGAAAAACCGCATGGTGTGAATTGGGATTGTGGTAGATACTCTAAACGCCATCGGACAAGATGTATTCAAAAATTGTTCATACACTTAACTGCAAAATATCATAGATTCAGATGCAATTCATATGGCAAGTATATAGTAAGTGACAGTTGTTTTGACTGCTGTATATACCTGAATTTTGGTGACAATAAAGACCGGGATTTTCACTATGTCCATCGCGGTCTTGGAGCATTTTTTCTATTCCTTCTAACATAGAAAGTATATTATAGTGCATTTGTATTGTGCAACAGTTGTGTGCGGTTCTGCTGCGATAACGCAGGTATATAGAGGGACAAGCGTTATTGGAACAACAATTTGCAATGGGTGTATAATACGGTATTTGTTGCCCCCAAAAAAAACTGATTCAGGGGTGCGATATACCTGCTTCCACAAAATACTGATTAAGGGGTTCTAAATGCCTGCTTCCACAAAATACTTATTGAGGGGTGCAATATACCTGCTTTCACCAAATATTGATTGAGGCCTGCGATACACCGGCTTCCACGAAATACTGATTGAGGGGTGCGATATACCTGCTTTCACCAAATATTGATTTAGGGTTTCTATATACCTGTCTCCATTAAATACTGATTGATTGGTGCGATATACCTGCTTCTACAAAATACTGGTTAAGGGGTTCTATGTACCTGCTTCCACAAAATACTGATTGAGGGGTGCGATATACCTGTTTACACAAAATACTGATTAAGGGATTTGATATACCTGCTTCCACAAAATACAGATTGAGGGGTGCGATATACCTGCTTCCACAAAATACTGATTAATGGGTTTGATATACCTGTTTCCACAAAAACTGATTGAAGGGTGTGATATACCTGCTTCTACAAAATACTGATTAAGGGGTTCTATATACCTGTCTCCACAAAATAGTGATTGAGGGGTGCGATATATCTGCTTCAACGAAATACTGATTGAGGGGTGCGATATACCTGCTACCAGCAAATATTGATTGAGGCCTGCGATACACCAGCTTCCACAAAATACTGATTGAGGGGTGCGATATACCTGCTTCCACAAAATACTGATTGAAGAGTGCGATATACCTGCATCCACAAAATACTGATTAAGGGGTTTGATATACCTGCTTCCACAAAATACAGATTGAGGGGTGCGATATACCTGCTTCCACAAAATAATGATTAAGGGGTGCGATATACCGGCTTCCACAAAATACAGATTGAGGAGTACGATATACCTGCTTCAACAAAATACTGATTATGGCGTTTAATATACCAGCTTCCACAAAGTACTGATTGAGGGGTGGGATATACCTGCTTCCACCAAATATTGAATGAGACTTGTGATACACTGGCTTCCACAAAATACTGATTGAGGGGTTTGATGTACCTGCTTCCACAAAATACTGATTGAGGGGATTGATGTACCTACTTCCACAAAATACTGATTGAGGGGTGCGATATACCTGCTTCCACAAAATACTGATTAAGGGGTTTGATGTACCTGCTTCCACAAAATACTGATTGAGGGGTGTGATATACCTGCTTCCACCAAATATTGATTGAGGCTTGCGATACACTGGTGTCACGGATGGTGTACAGGAAACAAGACAATACCATATAAACAATGTCTCTCTGGATCCACAACTAAGGAACAAAGGGAGACCTCTGCAATAGAGCTGCCGCTCTCCCTCACTGCTCAGCCTATGCGAACACCCCAAAGGTGGATGGCCGCATATCCACGTTCCTCGGCTATCTATTACCTGAAGACCCTACAATAGTGAAGGGACACGACCACCGGCTCCCTACACTGACACGGAGGGAGTCAGGGTCACCTGGATCCAGAAAAGACAAAAACATAAATACATAAACAGCACTTATCTGCAGACGACTGAGGACTGAGGACTGAGGACTGGGAACTGGGAACTGGGAACTGGGAACAGCATGCACACACACTCCAGGAAGTTGTATCAGCCGCACACTACTGCATTATGGGGAGGAACTTAAAGGGTAGCGATCAGTCTGACTGCATGACAGCTGAGATAGACTAACGAGGTGAGAAACTAAACCAAAACAAAGAAATTCAAGGAGGAGGATCTGAGAAGCTCCTGTGAGCTCTTCTCAGCTGTCTGGCTGTGACAGTACCCCTCCCTCTAGGAGTGGACTCCGGACACTCAGGGCCCACCTTCTCAGGATGGGACCTATGGAAAGCCCTGATGAGACGAGAGGCCTTAATGTCCGTCACTGGGACCCACATCCTCTCCTCAGGACCATAACCCTCCCAATGAACGAGGTACTGGAGGGAACCGTGGACAAGACGAGAATCCACAATCCTAGAGACCTGAAATTCAAGATTTCCATCAACCATAATCGGAGGAGGAGGCAAAGGCGAGGGTACAATAGGTTGAACATAAGATTTCAATAAGGACTTATGAAAAACATTATGGATCTTCCAAGTCTGAGGAAGATCAAGACGGTAGGCAACAGGATTGATGACAGACAGGATCTTGTAAGGCCTAATAAACCTAGGACCCAACTTCCAGGAGGGAACCTTCAATTTGATATTCTTGGTAGACAACCACACCAGATCACCAACATTCAGGTCCGGACCAGGCACACGTCTCTTATCCGCCACACGCTTATATCTCTCACTCATGCTCTTTAGATTATCCTGAATCTTTTGCCAAATAGATGACAAAGACGAGGAGAATCTGTCCTCATCAGGCAAACCAGAAGAGCCCTCTCCCGAGAAAGTCCCAAACTGCGGATGGAACCCATATGCACCAAAAAATGGTGACTTATCAGAGGACTCCTGACGACGGTTATTTAAAGCAAACTCAGCAAGGGACAAAAAAGAACACCAATCCTCCTGATTCTCCGCCACAAAACAGCGCAGATATGTCTCCAGATTCTGATTGACGCGCTCTGTCTGGCCATTCGACTGCGGATGGAAAGCAGAAGAGAATGACAACCGAACCCCCAAGCGAGAACAGAAAGCCTTCCAGAATCTGAGAAAAAAACTGCGTGCCCCTATCAGAGACTATGTCTGAAGGAATCCCATGCAATTTGACAATGTGGTCAATAAATGCCTGCGCCAGCGTCTTAGCATTGGGCAAACCAGGGAAAGGGATAAAATGCACCATTTTGCTAAAACGGTCCACCACCACCAGAATCACAGACTTCCCCGAGGAACGAGGCAAGTCCGTTATGAAGTCCATGGACAGATGTGTCCAAGGACGGGAAGGAATGGGCAAAGGAAGGAGAGGACCTGATGGCCGTGAATGAGGGACCTTGGCACGAGCGCAAGTCTCGCAAGCTGCCACAAAACCCTCAACCGACTTACGAAGCGCAGGCCACCAGAATCTCCGAGCGATGAGATCCAGTGTGGCTCTTGCCCCCGGGTGCCCAGCAAGGACCGTGTCGTGGTGTTCTTTAAAAATCCTGTGTCTCAAAGCGAGAGGCACAAACAACCTCCCAGGAGGACAAAGATCAGGAGCTTCTGACTGGGCTGCCTGCACCTCTGCCTCCAATTCAGGAAAAAGAGCCCACCACACCTTCAGCCAAAATGGGACCCGGGTCTTCAAAATTCCCACCTCCTGGAAAACAACGTGACAGGGCATCTGCCTTCACATTCTTAACCCCAGGGCGGAACGTAACAACAAAATTAAACCTTGAAAAGAACAAAGACCATCTGGCCTGTCTCGGGTTCAGACGCTTGGCTGACTCCAAATAGGCCAGATTTTTATGGTCAGTAAACACGGTAATAGGGTGTCTGGCTGCCTCTAGCCAATGGCGCCATTCCTCAAAAGCCAACTTGATGGCCAACAATTCCCTATCTCCCACATCATAATTTCTCTCTGCGGAGGAGAGTTTCTTTGAGAAAAAGGCACACGGTTGCCATTTGGCAGGAGAGGAACCCTGAGACAAGACCGCACCCACCCCTACCTCAGAAGCATCAACCTCAACTATGAAGGGTAACGAAATATCAGGTTGTACTAGGATGGGAGCGGAAGCAAAACTCTCCTTGATATTAGAAAAGGCCTTACGCGCCTCTACCGACCAGGAAGAAAAATCTACCCCCTTTCTGGTCATATCAGTGAGTGGTTTAACAACAGAGGAATAATTCAAAATAAATTTCCTGTAATAATTGGCAAAGCCCAAAAAACGCATCAGCGCCTTCTGGTTCTCAGGAAGCTCCCACTCAAGCACAGCGCGGACCTTCTCGGAGTCCATGCGAAAACCAGAAGCGGAGACAAGAAACCCCAGAAATTGGATTTCTGGAACCGCAAACACACATTTTTCCAGTTTCGCATATAATTTATTCTCCCGCAGAATGAGCAAGACCTGACGTAAGTGTTCCTTATGAGTCTTGAAATCAGGAGAAAAAATCAAAATGTCATCCAAATACACTAATACAAATTTTCCCATTAAATGATAAAAAATGCTGTTGACGAAATGCTGAAAAACGGCTGGGGCATTCATCAAACCAAAAGGCATAACCAAATTCTCAAAATGGCCCTCAGGGGTATTGAAAGCCGTCTTCCATTCGTCTCCTTCTCTGACCCTAACCAGGTTGTATGCCCCTCTTAGGTCTAATTTGGAAAAGACTTTAGCCCCAACAACCTGGTTAAACAGGTCCGGGATCAGAGGAAGCGGATAAGGATCACGAATAGTGATACTGTTCAGCTCCCTGAAATCCAGACAAGGTCTTAAAGAACCATCTTTTTTCTTAACAAAGAAAAAACCAGCGGCAACAGGTGACTTCGAGGGTCGTATGTGTCCTTTTCTCAAACTCTCAGAGATATAAGCCCGCATAGCGACCCTCTCAGGTTGGGAGAGATTGTATAAACAAGATTTAGGCAGCTTGGCGCCTGGGATGAGATTAATAGGGCAATCATACTCCCTGTGCGGAGGCAAACCCTGAACTCCACTCTCAAAGAAGACATCAAAAAATTCAGAGAGGAAAGGTGGTACAGTCTTAGTAGAAACCTCAGAAACAGATGTTATGAGGCAATTCTCTCTGCAAAAGTTACTCCAACCATTTATTTGCCTCGCTTGCCAATCAATGGTGGGGTTATGTTTAGTGAGCCAGGGTAGCCCCAACACTAGAGGAGTAGGCAAACCGCTAAGGACGAAACATGACACATCCTCAACATGAGCATCACTCACAATTAAACAGATATTGTGAACTATGCCCTTTAATGATTTCTGAGAAAGTGGAGCTGAATCAATAGCAAAAACAGGAATATCCCTTCCCAAAGTGCATACCTGGAAACCATGAGTTATTGCAAACTGATTATCAATGAGGTTGACAGCTGCTCCACTATCCACAAAAATCTCACAAAAAATGCTCTTGCTCTCTAGCGCCACCCTAGCAGGCAGGACAAAACGGGAACTACAAGCAAACGGAAAACCTTCAATTTCCGCCTCAACCCTGCCAATAGTAACAGACGGAACATTTTTAAAAGATTTTTTCCTTTTTGTCTCTTTATTACTCCCAGAAAACTACCTGAATCTCCTTGATGGACAAACATTTGCCAAATGATTTATACCTCCACAACAAAAACAAACCCTCCCATGCGGGCTGAATCTTCTATTGTCAGAGGCAATCAACCCCAGCTGCATGGGCTCCTGCTCAGAAGGGGCTGACAGCGACTGAGACTCCTGCGCACAGAATGAGACGGCTACACTGTTCCGAGACTGAGTAGGACAGGAAGGAGAGATCTCTCGTCTCTCTCTAAGACGCCTGTCAATACGAACGGCCTGAGACATAGCAGAGTCCAAGGAGATAGGCCTCTCATGAAAGGAAAATGCATCTTTCAATCCCTCTGAAAGACCATGGCAAAATTGACTTCGGAGTGCAGCATCATTCCAACCAGTATCAGCTGCCCATCTCCGAAATTCGGAGCAGTATATCTCTGTGGATTGTTTACCCTGGCATAACAGACGTAGTCTAGACTCAGCCAGAGCAATACGATCCGGATCATCATATATCTGACCCAGGGCTAAAAAGAATTCATCCACTGAGCGGAGGGGCCGTGCCCCCTCCGGTAGCGAAAAGGCCCAAGACTGAGCGTTACCCCTGAGCAGCGATACAATGATCCCCACCCTCCGTTCTTCATCACCAGAAGAATGGGGAAGAAGGCGAAAATGGAGTTTGCAAGCCTCTTTAAAACGCACAAAATTCTCACTACCCCCAGAGAACGTATCCGGGAGCGAGATCTTGGGCTCAAAACAAACTCCATGAACGCAAGCTGAACCGGTCACTTGAAACTGAGAAAAAATCCTACGGAGATCAGCTACCTCCAATGAAAGACCCTGGAGGCGTTCAGCCAAAAGTGAAACCGGATCCATGCTTGAGACGGTTTTGGCGGCTGATAATGTTACGGATGGTGTACAGGAAACAAGACAATACCATATAAACAATGTCTCTCTGGATCCACAACTAAGGAACAAAGGGAGACCCCTGCAATAGAGCTGCCGCTCTCCCTCACTGCTCAGCCTATGCGAACACCCCAAAGGTGGATGGCCGCATATCCACGTTCCTCGGCTATCTATTACCTGAAGACCCTACAATAGTGAAGGGACACGACCACCGGCTCCCTACACTGACACGGAGGGAGTCAGGGTCACCTGGATCCAGAAAAGACAAAAACATAAATACATAAACAGCACTTATCTGCAGACGACTGACGACTGAGGACTGGGAACTGGGAACTGGGAACAGCATGCACACACACTCCAGGAAGTTGTATCAGCCGCACACTACTGCATTATGGGGAGGAACTTAAAGGGTAGCGATCAGTCTGACTGCATGACAGCTGAGATAGACTAACGAGATGAGAAACTAAACCAAAACAAATAAATTCAAGGAGGAGGATCTGAGAAGCTCCTGTGAGCTCTTCTCAGCTGTCTGGCTGTGACAACTGGCTTCCACAAAATACTGATTGAGGGGTGCGATATACCTGCTTCCACAAAATACTGATTGAGGGGTTTGATATACCTGCTTCCACAAAATACTGATTGAGGGGTTTGATATACCTGCTTCCACAAAATACTGATTGAGGGGTTCTATATACCTGTCTCCACAAAATAGTGATTGAGGGGTGCGATATATCTGCTTCCACGAAATACTGATTGAGGGGTGCGATATACCTGCTACCACCAAATATTGATTGAGGCCTGCGATACACCAGCTTCCACAAAATACTGATTGAGGGGTGCGATATACCTGCTTTCACAAAATATTGATTGAGGAGTGCGATATACCTGCTTCCACAAAATACTGATTAAGGGGTTTGATATACCTGCTTCCAAAAAATACAGATTGAGGGGTGCGATATACCTGCTTCCACAAAATAATGATTAAGGGGTGCGATATACCGGCTTCCACAAAATACAGATTGAGGAGTACGATATACCTGCTTCCACAAAATACTGATTATGGTGTTTAATATACCAGCTTCCACAAAATACTGATTGAGGGGTGGGATATACTTGCTTCCACCAAATATTGATTGAGGCTTGCGATACACTGGCTTTCACAAAATACTGATTGAGGGGTTTGGTGTACCTGCTTCCACAAAATACTGATTGAGGGGTGCGATATACCTGCTTCCACAAAATACTGATTAAGGGGTTTGATGTACCTGCTTCCACAAAATACTGATTGAGGGGTGCGATATACCTGCTTCCACAAAATATTGATTGAGGCTTGCGATACACTGGCTTCCACAAAATACTGATGGAGGGGTGCGATATACCTGCTTCCACAAAATACTGATTGAGGGGTTTGATATACTTGCTTCCACAAAATACTGATTGAGGGGTTTGATATACCTGCTTCCACAAAATACTGATTGAGGGGTGCGATATACCTGCTTCCACCAAATATTGATTCAGGTATTCAATATACCTGTTTCCACAAAATACTGATTGAGGGGTGCGATATATCTGCTTCTACAAAATACTGATTATGGGGTTCTATATACCTGCTTCCACAAAATGCTGATTGAGGGGTGCGATATACCAGCTTCCACCAAATACTGATTGAGGCCTGCGATATACCTGCTTCTACAAATACTGCTCTTTTCTAGGGACTTTGGCACAGGGTCATTTTGAAAATGACAGGCAGAGGAAGAGGCAGGCCGTTCCGCAGGGTTGGTAGGGGTCGGGCAGGTGTACCAGGGAGAAAGAGGAGGTAGCAGTCAGAACTCGCAGTGCATAGGAGGCAAAAAGCAGACTGCAAATGTATCTGTAGCGAGCCATCCACCATGCATGGTCACATCTTGCGCTCCCAGGAAGCCAGCACATGGCTCCACAGTGTGGGCTTTTTTTAACGTGTCAGCTGCTGACAATAGTGTTGAGATCGGCAGCCTGTGCTGTCAACAGGTAAGTCGCGGTAAGCCCAACACTCACCTAGGTATGACCACCTTAAGAAGGCACCTGGCCTCCCATCACTGAGCCCAGTGGGAGCAACCCCGTCAGAACTCACAAAGCCACACTCCCGGCGCTCCATGTCCTGCCTCTTCTTCTTCTCCTCTCTCCGCCCATTTGTCCTCCACTCCACCTTCCACCGTGCCGTTGTCGCGTTCATCTGGCAGAAGGCAGGCTTCTGTGGCCCAAAAGTTTGAGCGTAAAAAGTTGATGACGCCGGATAACCTCATGCCCAAAGGCTGACCTCTGCCTTGTCGGAACTGCTACTTGACCAACTACTGCCATATAAACTGGTGGACTCGGAGGCCTTTAGAAAATTTGTGGCCATTGGCACACCACAATGGAATGTCCCCGGAAGGAAATATTTCTCCCAGAAGGGCATCTAAGAGCTATATGGCCACGTTCAGCAACAATTGAATATATCATTGCCACACAGTGTCGGTGTCAAGATACATCTGACCACAGACACGTGGTCTAGCAAACACGGGCAGGGAAGGTACATAACTTTCACTGCCCAATGGTTGAACCTTCTGACGGCCGTCAAGCATGTAACCCGTGGCACCCGTGTGGATTTGGTGTTACCGCCACGGATTGCATGCAGGCCTGCCTCTACTTCTCCTCCTCCTACTCCACACTCCGTCTCCTCCTCGGCTGACTGCACCTTTTCCACTGCTACCGCCTCTTCTGCTGCACCCCCAAACTCCCCAGAACCTATTCGACGTGCCAGGCGAGATTTTGCCATTAGTGTTGATCGAGCACCAAAGTGCTCGGGTGCTCAGGCTGAACACCTCGGGATGCTCAGATGTTCTACCGAGCACCCGAGCGCAATGGAAGTTAATGGGAGAACCCGAGCATTAAACCAGGCACCCCCTGCTCTGAAGAGGGGAGGGTGACTGGTTTATTGAAAAATATTAGAAATTAATGGAAACACCAGCAAAATGGTTCGGGAACAGCATGGGGAGGATGTCTGAATGCATCTTGGACTCCCAGGTCGCCGCTGGGAACGATGTTGTCCGAGTAGTATGTCACTTTTACAGACTGACAATAATACGCACAAAACCGGAGATAAAATCAATTTTTGAGGAAAAATTGTTAGGAAACATTCTTTCTTGTATATTTACTTGTATATCAAGTGCAAGTTCTTCCAAAAATTACAAGGAAGAGGCACTCTGATACAACCTGTATATCACATAATGGAGGGCCTCATTCACATTGTGGTACAATTGTTCATGTAGTGGGACTCCTACACTCATAAACCCTTTGCACTAAATGAAAGGTTTTCTAAAAATTACAAGGAACCGGCACTCCAATACACCCTTTATTACATATAAAGGAGGGCATCATACACCCTTAAAAAAATTATGATTGATGGCCTGCTGGTGAGCTGAAACTCTAAAAAATTATATGCGAGGGCCTGAAGGTGAGCTGACCCTGTAAAAGATTTTAGGTGCGGGCCTACTGGTGAGCTGACCCTGCAAAACATTATATGCAAGGGCCTACAGGTGAGCTGACCCTCTAAAAGATTGTAGACGAGGGCCTGCTGATGAGCTGACCATCTAAAACATTATATGCAAGGCCCTGCAGGTAAGCTGACCCTCTAAAAGATTGTAGGTGAGGGCCTGATTGTGAGCTAACCCTCTAAAAAAGTACATGCGAGGGCCTGCAGGTGAGCTGACCCTGTAAAAGATTTTAGATGATGGCCTGATGGTGAGCTGACCCTCTAAAAAATTATATGTGAGGGCTTGCAGGTGAGCTGAGCCGGTAAAACATTATATGCAAGGGCCTAAAGGTGAGCTAACCCTGTAAAACATTATATACGAGGGCCTGTAGGTAAGTTGACTCTGTAAAACATTTTATGCAAGGGTCTGCAGGTGAGCTGACCCTGTAAAAGATTGTAGGTGAGGGACTGCTGGTGAATGGTTACCCTGTAAAATATTGTAAGTGAGGGCCTGCAGGTGAGCTGACCCTCTAAAAAATTATATGCGAGGGCCTACAGGTGAGCTCACCCTATAAAAGATTTTAGGTGCGGGCCTGCTGGTGAGCTGACCCTGTAAAACATTATACTGTATGTGAGGGTCTGCAGGGGAGCTGACCCTGTAAAATATTATATGCGAGGGCCTGCTGGTGAGCTGACCCTGTAAAACATTATATGCGAGGGCCTGCAGGTGAGCTGACCCTGTAAAACATTATATGCAAGGGCCCACAGATGAGCTGACCCTGTAAAACATTATATGCAAGGGCCTACAGGTGAGCTGACCCTCTAAAACATTATATGCGAGGGCCTGCAGGTTATCTGACCCTGTAAAAGATTGTAGGTGAGGGCCTGCTGGTGAACTGACCCTGTAAAAGATTGTAGGTGAGAGCCTGCAGGTAAACTGACCCTCTAAAACAATTATATGCAAGGCCCTGCAGGTTAGCTGACCCTGTAAAAAATTGTAGGTGAGGGACTGATGGTGAGCTGACCCTCTAAAAAATTATATACAAGGGCCTGCAGGTTGGCTGACCCTGTAAAAGATTGTAGGTGAGGGCCTGCTGGTGAGCTGACCCTCTAAAAAATGATATGCAAGTGCATGCAGGTAAGCTGACGCTCTAAAAAATTATATGCGAGGGCCTGCCGTGAGCTGACACTCTAAAAAATTATATGCAAGGGCCTGTAGGTGAGTTGACCCTGTAAAACATTATTTGCAAGGGCATATATGCGACGAATAAGCATCTTGATATGATGGAAGATGAGGAGGAAGATGATAAAAGGAAGATTCAACCATATACCCTTGTTTGTGGTGGAAAGGGTACATGGGAATACAGTGTATTCAGTATATTATAAACAACACATTTAAGGCTACTTTTACACTTGCGGCAGGACGGATCCGACAGACTGTTCACCCTGTCATATCCGTCCTTCCGCTATTTCGCCATGCCGCCGGACCGCCGCTCCGTCCCTATTGACTATAATGGGGACGGGGGTGGGCTCCGATGCAGCACGGCAGTGCACGGCGAAAGGCCACCGGACTAAAAGTCCTACATGTCTGACTTTTTAGTCCGGCGGCCTCTCACCGCGAACTGCCATGCTGAGCCGGAGCTCTGCCCCGTCCCCATTATAGTCAATGGGGACAGAGCGGCGGTCCGGCGGCACGGCGAAATAGCGGAAGGACTGATCCGACAGGGTGAACAGCCTGTCGGATCCGTCCTGCCGCAAGTGTGAAAGTAGCCTTAAAGTGATTTTATGTTCATCAGCTTTCCTCTGGTGGAGTTGAGAAGTCTTGGTCAACCCAGGCCTTGTTCATTTTTAAGTCAACCTGTCAGTATTTTCAGTTGACAGGCGGATACGCTTATCTGTTATAATGTCACCAGCAGCACTAAATAACCGCTCAGAAAAATCGCTGACAGCAGGGCAGGCCAGCACCTCAAAGGAGTAGAGGGCCAGTTCGTGCCACGTGTCCAGCTTGGACACCCAGTAGTTGTAATGCACTGAGGGATCATTGAGGACGATGACACGGTCTGCTATGTACTCCTTTACCATCTACCAAAATTTTTCCCTCCTTGTGACACTAGGCCGCACATCAGGTTGAGGGTGCTGGCGGGGTGTCATGAAACTGTCCCAGGCTTTGGAGAGTGTTTTCCTGCCTCTGTTTAAACTGCTGTGGGTTTCCCTTGTCTCCCCTCCTCGGTTGCCCATGGAACTACGGACTCTGCCGCCATAGTTGTCAGATGGAAATTTTTGGAGCAATTTTTTAACAAGGACCTTTTGATATTGCACCGTTTTGCTCGTCTTCTCCACCAGAGGAATGAGAGATGAGAAGTTATTTTTGTAGCGGGGGTCGAGAAGGGTGAACAACCAGTAATCTGCGTTGTCTAAAATGTGTATTATGCGCGCGTCGCTGGAAAGGCAGCCTAACATGAAGTCAGCCATGTGTGCCAGAGTACCAACAGGCAAGTCTTCGCTGTCGTTATCAGGAGGATGACTCTCAATCTCCTCATCATCTTGCTCCTCTTCTGACCAAACACGCTGAACAGATGGTACTACCTTGTGTAGCGGAGGCAACCGTATCCTGCTCCTCCTCCTCTTCCTCGTGCAATTCGCACTGAGAAGACAAACTGAGGGTGGTCTGGCTATCACCCTGTGTAATGTCCTCCCCCATTTCCACCTCTTCCACATGCAAAGCGTCGCCCTTAATTTTAAGCAGCAAGCGTTTGGGTAGACACAGAAGTGGGATGGTTACGCTGATAATAGAGTTATCACCGCTCACCATCTGTGTTGATTCCTCAAAGTTGAGTAAAACCTCACATAGGTCAGACATCAGTGCCCACTCATCGCTTGTGAAGAGCGGAAGCTGACTGGAAAGGCGATGACCATGTTGCAGCTGGTATACCACTACTGCTCTCTGTTGCTCACAAAGCCGCTTCCCCACTGCAGTGCTACACTGGTTCCAGCTACCGACTGATGACTGACTGGTGCTGGACTTGGATAATTCGGAGGTGGAAGTGGAGGTTGGGGTCACTAACGTAGGTGCTGGCGGAAACCCTGATCGACGTAGGGCCTGCAATCCTTGGCGTCGGTAGCACCTGTGCCATCCCAGGGTACGACTCGCTCCCGGCCTCCACAACGTTCACCCAGTGTGCCATCAGGAAAATATAGCATCCCTGTCCGTGGTTAAGTGGACCTTTCCAGTAACTGTGCTGGTCAGGGCACGTGTGATGTCACGGGACACATGTTGGTGTCAGGTGGGCACGGCACACCTTGAAAAATAGTGACGGCTGGGGACTGCGTAAAGCGGGACGGCCACTGACATCAGGCTGCGGAAGGCCTCAGTGTCCGTGCGCTGGGACACGGAAGTGGATGTGGTTGCTGAGGTTGTTGCGAAGGTCCAGGTGCAGGGAGGGAGGCATCCGAGCATGCGCCTTTGACAGGGGATTGGCCGGCACGTAACACAGGGGAAGAGGAGGCAGTGGTGTGACCCGCTGTCACAGATTGTGCTCCGAGGCATTCGTCCCACTTATTACGGTGCTTGGATGCCATGTGACGGATCATGCTGGTGGTGGTGAGGTTGCTAGTGTTCACGCCCTTCTCATTTTGGTATGGCACAGGTTGCAAACTACTATTCTTTTGTCGTCCGCACTTTCCTCAAAAAAGCGCCATATCCCTTGGCAAGGGAGATTTCCACAAGGGGGTGCAGTTGGAACAGTTGCGGGCCTGTTTGGTGTGGCCCACCTTCTCCCTTTTGCCACCCCACTGCCTCTTATAGCCTGTTGCGGTGCTGCAGATCCCTCCCCCTCTGTACTGCTGTCCTCGCTCGGCTTTCCACCTTCCCAGGTTGGGTCAGTGACTTCATCGTCCACCACCATCTCTTCCACTTCCTCACTCTGCTCATCCTCCTGACTTGTTGACCTAACCACTACCTCAGTGATTGACAACTGTGTCTCATCCTCTTCATGAAAGTCTTGAGACAGTAATTGCCTTTGACTTATTGGCAACTGTGTCTCATCATCATCCACCTCATTAAACAGTAATCACCGTTCCCCACCGTCATCTTCTTGTGACTGTGGATGCTCAAGAGTTTGGGTATCAGGGCACAAGATCTGTCCCTCTTCAAGCGTGCTTGGTGAGAGGGCCAAATCAAGGAATGGTGCTGAAAAGAGCTCCTCGGAATATCCGAGTGTGGGATCATTTGTTTACCCAGACTCTCCATGGTGGGGGAAAGGAGGATCAGGATGAGGAATGTGTTCAGAAAACTCTTGGCTACCGAGACTGGACTTGGTGGAAGACAGGGTGGTGCTTAACCGATTGGAAGCATTATCTGCTGCAATCCAACCGACCACCTGGTCGCACTGGTCTGACTTCAAGAGTGGTGTCCTGCGCCGCCCTGCAAACTGGGACATGAAGCTAGATATCGTGGATGATTGTTTTTCTTGTGCTCTGGCAACAGGCATAGTTTCACAGCGCCCAGGGCCACGGCCTCTGCATCAGGGGCATAGCTAAAAGCTCATGGGCCCTGGTGCAAGAGTTCAGCTTGGGCCCCCGTCCCTCAGTGCTTGTTGGCAAGGGGTAGGGGAGCACATATCCTTCCTGCTGCCTGAGGCAAACATTGAAAGGGCACCCCCTCATGCCAAATTCTTAACCTAACCCCTTCCCTCCAGCCAGAGGGGTAAATTGACCAGTATGCACTTTCTATAATGCCAGTGTCTTATGTGGCACAATGGTCTTTGGGCCCCCTCAGGCTCCTGGGCCCGGTAGCGACTGCTACCTCTGCACCCCCTATAGCTACGCCCCTGCTCTGCATGCACTATCAGCATCACGGCCACTACCCGTCCCTTACTGCTCGCCCTCTTCATATTAAATGTGATTGAAAGTCTGTCACACGTACAGTAGCGTAGGATTTGGAAGTGTATGCGCAAACAAATTTAAAAAGGTATTTGGGATGTGGAAACGTCACAGGAGATATCCCGCAGATAATGTCAATGTTGTCACCAGTGGCTAATAAAAAATTACAGGAAATATCACAGGTATTTGGGATGAGGAAACGTTATACAGGAGAGGTACCACTGGTAATGTCACTGTCTGCAGAGTCTACGAAAAAAGTACACTGTATGTCACAGATAAGTTTTTTCAGCGCACACGTTACACTGCAGATGTGGTACTGGTTATGTCCTTGTAAGAAGCGGACACCATCTATTGAAAAAGTACACTGGATGTCACAGATAAATTTTTTCAGCGCACACATTACACTGCAGATGTGGCCCTGGTAATGTCACTGTACGCAGCAAACACCGTCTACGGAAAAAGTACAACATGGGTACGGCATTACAGTTAGGGCAGTACTTACCCGCACGTTTATTAACTGCATAGCAGCCAAGAAACGTGAGGGAGGAGACTCGAGCATTGCGCTCTAGCACAAGCTTGCTTGATCAAAACTAGTTGCCATGCTGTGCTGCAGCTGTTGTTCCTGAAAGCCAAGAGCCACACCGGTCCTGCACTGCTTTCAGCTCTGCGGTCACAGGCCGATCAGTGACTAACCCCGTTCAATTTGACAGTTGGTAAAGTGGTGTGCGACAACTGTCAGTTTGCTGAGCGGGATGAAACAGGGCAAAATGACACACGTGCATGGCATACGTCCTGAACTTAGTCGTGCAGTGATTCGTTGCCAAATACCCCGGGTTCCAGGATGTCTTGCAGCAGGCCAGAAAAATCTCTGGTCATTTTAGAAGATCTTACACAGCCAAGGCTCGCCTTGCTGACGTTCAGCTGCGACACCACTTGCCCGTCAGACGTCTGGATTGTGACAGCCCAACGAGATGGAACTCCACCTTGTATATGCTTGCTAGGCTGCTCCAGCAGTAACGTTCCATTAACGACTATCTGTACGAACTCTGCAGCAGGACAGGTTCTAGGGAGCTTGGTTTCTTTTCACCGCGCCAGTGGCTGCTCATGCGCGATGCATGCAGATTTCTGCGGCCATTTGATGAGATCACAAAACTGGTTAGTCGCAGCCAGGGCACCATCAGTGACATCGTACCTTACACCTTATTTCTTGAGTGTGCATTGCGTCGTGTCATTAATCAAGCCGTTGAGGAGCAGGAGCTGGAAGATGAGGGAGTCGCAATGCTGAAGGAATTCCCGGGGGGGGGCTACTCCATCTTAGACAAGTCAGCAGGAGTCTGAAGAGGAGTCAGAGGAGGATGGTGGCTGGGGGGAGGAGGAGGAGCAAAAAGAGCAATCTTTGAAGGGAACTTTAAACTTTTCGGGGATCCCTGGTGTTGTCCGTGGCTGGGGGGGAGGAGACCAAGGACGACATTCTCCTGGGCGATGAGCAGAAGCAAGGGCGCTCCACTGCTTCCAATTTAATGCAAATGAGGGCCTTCATGCTCCAGTGTTTGAAGAGGGACCCCCGTATAAAAAGCATAAAGGACAAGGACCAGTACTGGGTCGCAACGTACTTAGATCCCGGTACAAACAAAAAATGGCGGACATGTTACCAGCATCACAGAGGGCTGTCAGAATGCAGCATGCTGCATTCTGCTGTTGCAGGCGCTGGCAGAGAAATTTCCAACCACAGCGAAACAGGTGAAGGTACCAATCCTACCGCGCCTGCAAGAAGAGGGCGGTTTGAAGATGTGTTGGTCACTTGGGATATGAGATCATTCTTGCAGCCAACCCATCAACAGCAACCTCCAGTTCCAACCTCAGGGAACGCCTAGACCAACAGGTGTCCGACTACATCGGGTTAACGACCGATGTAGACGCTCTGAAAGCGAGAAGCTCCTGGACTACTGGGTGTGCAGGCTTGACCTGTGGCAAGAGCTGGCACAATTTGCCATGGAACTCTTTGCTTGCCCCTCATCGAGTGTCCTGTCCGAAAGGACGTTCAGCGCAGCAGGGGAAATCGTGACCGATAAGCGCACTCCCAATCATGTCATATGTTGTAGTGGTATGCTATCATCAAATAATATCACAGAAAATATATAGCTACCTATTAAAAAATAACTTTTAATTCATAACAATAAAAGAGCATCATTCCAATTATTTCTATGATACTGATTTGTAAGCCAGACTAGATTACAAGCAGACCTACCCGGAACATAAGGGTAAATGATGTTTGATCGATATAATAGAAAGCAGAGACCCAACACTTACGTTTAGATGATGTTTGTAGGTGTGGAGGGTTCAGTGTCCTGAAAGATATGCGATGACTAGCCCTTTACTTACCCCTACATCACCCTAATGCTTTCTCAGGTAGGCTGCTTGTATAAAGGACAAGATGGATTGTCCTATAGATGGTGAATTCCGATAATGGAAATGTTCAAAAAGAAATGCCCCGACGCGTTTCCCCAAGTACAACGGCTTGGTTCGTCAGGGGACTTGTGTTGATATTTCGTAGCCGAAGGATGGTGGCTACACGTTCTGGCGGTAACAGAGGCTGATGATACGCAACCTCTTCTGCCTTCTAGCAGAGATTAAATAGCGAGCTTTTGGCGCCATCTGTATAGTAACGCCCCCTGTCGGTGGGTGCGTTAGTGTGCCGGTACTCTCATTGGTGTATGAGCGCAGTCCCTCACAAGGTATGACGTACCTGTTAGCCGGCCTCGCTATTCTCTGTTACTCCGATACTCTGCGTCATGTCCGGTCACATGATCAGGAGCCCTAGTCGTCACATGATCGTGGTTTCCTATCTGTGGAACGCAAATGCGTGCCATTGGTTGTTCATGACACGCATAGCCTACTACTGATCTTCCTTTCTTCACATAGACGCTTAAGTATTGGAATATTGTTATCCTATATTGACTATAGGTAAAGACTCTGCAGCTAAAAGCCAGTAAGAAGAATTGCATTGGAATCGCAATGTTTACTCGATATTTCAAATTTGATAACTAGTAGTAAGATGTCTTAGACTATTTGAGCCTATTCCGGCTCCGATAAAAACTGGGTTCCTAGTCATATCTATTTTATTAGTGAATCCCATGTCTATGGTACAGAAAAATAGAGGCATAACTGAAAAGAAAGGGAGATTGGTTTAGATGAAGCATGTATAGGAAATTTGTTCGTTCAATCCCAGGGGATGGGTGGTTTTCAGTCTATAGATCCACTGGGCTTCCTTTCTTAAGATTCTGTTATCCCAATCTCCACCCCTGGGTGATTGCCTAACCACCTCCACCACTTGGAATTTCAATGTTTTTGCATCCCCATCATGGTATTCATTGACATGGCGTGCTATTGGTTTTTCTCGTTTATTCCTGATATCCCCCAGATGTTCACATACTCTTCTTCTGAATTCGCGTTTGGTTTTCCCAATATAGTTTAATGGGCAAGTGCAGGAACACATGTATACTACTCCTTGGGTATGGCAATTGGCAAAGTCATAGTTTCGATATACTCTGCCCGTACTGGTACTAGAAAAGGAGTTGGATTTAAGAATATATGGGCAGCACACACAGTTGTTGCCACATTTAAAAGTTCCTGGGGGTCTATTTCCAAGCCAAGTAGGATCACTAGGTGGTTTTTGATAATGACTATGTGTTAGTCTATCCCGTAGTGACCTACCGCGTCTATATGTGATAGTAGGGGTGGTTGGTAAGAATTCAATTATATCAGGATCAGAGAGTAGGATATCCTAGTTGTTATTTAGGATATCTCTTACCCTCCGATTTTGTTTGTCATATGTGCCAACAATTCTAGTTTTGGTGTCAGTCTGACATTGAGGGACCTTTGTCGCAAGTAAAGAATGCCTATCTCTTTGGTCGGCATGCTGAAATGCCGCCCTTAATATCTGATCGGGATAGCCTCGTTGTTGGAATCTGCCACGTAGATCTGCGGATTGCTTATAGAAAGCGGAATGTGAAGAACAATTCCTTTTCATCCGTAAATATTGGCCTCTGGGAATACCTTGTTTTAGGCTCAATGGATGGTAACTATCCCATTAGAGCAGACTATTAGTGGAGGTGGCCTTCCTATAGGTCTCAGTATGTAATACACCCATATGTTTTGTTATACGTACATCCAGGAATGCCAAAGTGTCATGGTCAATCTGAGATGTAAATTTCAGCCCTATCTCATTGATGTTCAAATGTTTGACAAAGTCCGAGAACTCCTCTCTACTGCCGTCCCATAAGATGAACACGTCATCAATGTATCGGCCCCAATATAAAATATTGGAGGCCCATTGACGACATGACTCATTAAATACCAGCGTATCCTCCCACCAGCCCAGGAACAGATTGGCGTAACTGGGCGCACATGGGCTACCCATCGCTGTGTCCCTGAGCTGGTGGTAGAAACGTGTCTCAAACAGGAAGTAGTTGTGGGATAGAACAAATTCCAAAACTCTGATGACAAATTCAGAGTGACGCTGGTATTGGACACCACGTGTACTCAAGAAGTGTTTAGTCGCGGTGACCCCCCAATCGTGTGGAATGCTGGTGTATAGAGCTTCCACATCAATAGATGCCAAATAGATGGTATCCGCAACCTCGACACTCTCAATTTTGAGTAATAAATCTGTGGTGTCTCTAATATGGGACGGTAGAGAGAGTACAAACGGTCTCAGGACCCTGTCAATATATGAGCTGACACCATATGTGATGGAGTCTATACCAGAGACAATCGGTCGTCCTTTTATAGGTGGGTAACACTTGTGGATCTTGGGGAGTGCATAAAAGGTAGGGATTTGAGGATGGATTGATAACATATAACCCATTTCGTCTTTAGATATTAATTTCTCATCAAGTGCCTGAATCAATATGGTCTCAAGTTCCATATTGAATTTGATCGTAGGATTTGCTGGTAAAGTGGCATAACATGTGGTGTCATTAAGTAGACATAAACACCGATATGTATTGTGGTATATAAATGTCCCGATATGTATTGTGGTCCATTACGACCACATTACCACCTTTATCAGATGATTTTAATATAATACTGGGATCCTTTTCCAACTTTGTGAGGGCCTGCATCTCGTCCTTACTTAGGTTGCTGATTCTCGTACTTTGTACTGTCTCTAATTTGGTCAGTTGGTCGGTCACCAGTTTACAAAACAAATCTATAACTAAGGTATCCTGAGGGGGTGGTGTTTTTGTACTCTTTCGTTTAAGATCAGTGAAGGGACCTAAACCACGAGTTGTATCGTTGTCGTCTAGTAGGGAGCTTAGAGTCCGTACCCCCTCTAGGTCGAATCTGGTGATACCTAGTTTTTGGCACTCCTGTTCGTCGTGAGTTTTAAAGAACTTTCGCCATTTAAGTTTACGGACAAAAAGATTAATGTCTTTGATCCACTCAAAGGAATCAAAATTTGTGGCTGGAACAAAGGAGAGGCCCCTACTCAGGATACTCTTCTCCTGTTCTGTTAGTATTTTGTCAGTAAGGTTAATGACTTGGTTTTGGGAAAGAGTTATTTTGTCCGAGTTCCTCGTTGCGAGGGAATGGGTTCCCTGTCTCTTAGCTGATATGGGAACTGATTTCCCCCGCTCGTCATTTCTAAAAAAGTGTTTTGGGTTGCCACTGGGTTTTTAGAGCCAAATGGTATTGAGGATGAGGAGGAAGAGCAAGCCGCGGGTAAGTATGACTGGTCCCCTGATCGTGTTTGTTGGTTTTGGTAAGGGGGTCGTGAATATCCCCGATTTGACTTTGCTGGCCATTTTTTATTGGGGGATATCTGGGGGATATCAGGAATAAACGAGAAAAACCAATAGCACGCCATGTCAATGAATACCATGATGGGGATGCAAAAACATTGAAATTCCAAGTGGTGGAGGTGGTTAGGCAATCACCCAGGGGTGGAGATTGGGATAGCAGAATCTTAAGAAAGGAAGCCCAGTGGATCTATAGACTGAAAACCACCCATCCCCTGGGATTGAACGAACAAATTTCCTATACATGCTTCATCTAAACCAATCTCCCTTTCTTTTCAGTTATGCCTCTATTTTTCTGTACCATAGACATGGGATCCACTAATAAAATAGATATGACTAGGAACCCAGTTTTTATCGGAGCCGGAATAGGCTCAAATAGTCTAAGACATCTTACTACTAATTATCAAATTTGAAATATCGAGTAAACATTGCGATTCCAATGCAATTCTTCTTACTGACTTTTAGCTGCAGAGTCTTTACCTATAGTCAATATAGGATAACAATATTCCAATACTTAAGCGTCTATGTGAAGAAAGGAAGATCAGTAGTAGGCTATGCGTGTCATGAACAACCAATGGCACGCATTTGCGTTCCACAGATAGGAAACCACGATCATGTGACGACTAGGGCTCCTGATCATGTGACCGGATATGACGCAGAGTATCGGAGTAACAGAGAATAGCGAGGCCGGCTAACAGGTACGTCATACCTTCTGAGGGACTGCGCTCATACACCAATGAGAGTACCGGCACACTAACACACCCACCGAGAGGGGGCGTTACTATACAGATGGCGCCAAAAGCTCGCTATTTAATCTCTGCTAGAAGGCAGAAGAGGTTGCGTATCATCAGCCTCTGTTACCGCCAGAACGTGTAGCCACCATCCTTCGGCTACGAAATATCAACACAAGTCCCCTGACGAACCAAGCCGTTGTACTTGGGGAAACGCGTAGGGACATTTCTTTTTGAACATTTCCATTATCGGAATTCACCATCTATAGGACAATCCATCTTGTCCTTTATACAAGCAGCCTACCTGAGAAAGCATTAGGGTGATGCAGGGGTAAGTAAAGGGCTAGTCATCGCATATCTTTCAGGACACTGAACCCTCCACACCTACCGTACAAACATCATCTAAACGTAAGTGTTGGGTCTCTGCTTTCTATTATATCGATCAAACATCATTTACCCTTATGTTCAGGGTAGGTCTGCTTGTAATCTAGTCTGTCTTACAAATCAGTATCATAGAAATAATTGGAATGATGCTCTTTTATTGTTATGAATTAAAAGTTATTTTGTAATAGGTAGCTATATATTTTCTGTGATACGATAAGAGCACTCGCCTAGCTCACGACAGTGTGGACTGCCTCACATTTCTAAAAATTAATGAGGCATGGATCTCAGAGGAATTCAACACCAGTGACAACCACGTGTAATTGAATTTCCTCATGCCAACCCACACATATCCGCCACCACACAGAACAAAGAATGGTACTTGTCTTATGTATATACAGCGGCATAAAAGGCCTTTTCTGTCAGGTGAATGCCTAATTTTTGGGGCCTCTACTCCAGTGGCCTACAGTAAAAATTTTATCCAGTGACCACCTAATGTACCTCCAGACACATGATCACTAGTTCTTTTCTGTCAGGTGAAAGCCTAATTTTTGGGGCCTGTACTGGCGTACAGTAAAATTGTTATCCACTGACCGTCTAATGTACCTCTAGCCACATAATCACTTGTTCTGCCAACCCACACATATCCACCACCACCCAGAACAAAGAATGGTACTTGTCTTATGTATATGCAGCGGCATAAAAGGCCTTTTCTGTCAGGTGAATGCATAATTTTTGATGCTTGTACTCCATTGGCCAGCAATAATATTGTTATTCAGTGAATGCCTAATGTACCTCCAGCCACATAATCACTTGTTACTGGCACATGGAGGGTGGAAGAGAGGCACTTGTTACTGGCACATGGGGGGTGGAAGAGAGGCACTTGATACTGGCACATTATTATGGGGCACTATGGGGATTCTATTGAGGCCACAAAGAAGGGGTATTTTATATGGGGGGCTCTGTGTGGTACTAGTATTATCTGTTTCTGCACTATAGTATTGGGGAGCACAGTGGCACAGTATTGGGGGTAGTAGGATGATTTGTCCAGAAGATGGAAGGATGATGGAAAAGTAGTAAACTAAGATTTTTTTTGTTGTCAAACTGCAGAGACGGAAAATAGTGACAAAATGGTGGTCTGGTCTGAAGATCTGAAAGGAGAAGATGAGGACAGAGAACATCTACATCAAAGGAGACGTCACTGGATGTAAGAGGTATGGGGCGCTGTATTTCTGTAGTGATGGGGGTTAAAGTCAGCAAGTGTCATGTGGGAGGGGGGGACCCTCATTGTTCAGTGAACGCCTAATGTACCTCCAGCCGCATAATCACTTGTTCTTTTCTGTCCAGTGCATGCCTAATTTTTGGGGCCTGTACTCCACTGGCCTGCAGTAAAATTGTTATCCACTGACCGTGTAATATACCTCAAATCGCATAATCACTTGTTCTTTTCTGTCAGGTGAATGTATAATTTTTGGGGCCTGTACTCCACTGGCCTGCAGTAAAATTCTTATCCACTGACCGTGTAATATACCTCCAATCGCATAATCACTTGTTCTTTTCTGTCAGGTGAATGCATAATTTTTGGGGCCTCTACTCCACTGGCCTAAAGTAAAATTGCTATCCACTGACAGTCTAATATACCTCCAGCCACATAACCACTTGTTCTTTTCTGTCAGGTGAATGCCTAATTTTTGGGGCCTGTACTCCTCTGGCCTACAGTAAAATTGTTATGCACTGACCGTCTAAAATACCTCCAGCCACATAATCACTTGTTTTCTGTCAGGTGAATGCATAATTTTTGGGGCCTGTACTCCACTGGCCTACAGTAAAATTGTTATCCACTGACCGTCTAATATACCTCTAGCCACATAATTACTTGTTCTTTTCTGTCAAGTTAATGCCTAATTTTTGGGGCCCATACTCCCGTGGCCTAAAGTAACATTTTTCTAGGCTCCAGCAGGGCACATTTTTGAGAGTTTCCCTTTAAGACGCATAAAATGGATCCTGATTAAAATACATACTTTTTGTGGGAATTTTTGCCAATGATCTTCCTCTGGTCACTGTTCATGTTGTGGGACTATTTGTTCACTTCTTAGGCCTCTTTCACACAGGCGCGTTTTCTGCGCGGGTGCAATGCGTGAGGTGAACGCATTGCACCCGCACTGAATCCAGACCCATTAATTTATATGGGGCTGTGCACATGAGCGGTGATTTTCACGCATCACTTGTGCGTTGCGTGAAATTCGCAGCATGCTCTATATTGTGCGTTTTTCACGCAACGCAGGCCCAATAGCAAGTGCGGATGTGGTGCAATTTTCACGCATGGTTGCTAGGAGATGATGGGATGGGGACCCGATCATTATTATTTTCCCTTATAACATGGTTATAAGGGAAAATAATAGCATTCTTAATACAGAATGCTTAGTAATATAGGGATGGAGGGGTTAAAAAAATATAATAAAATAATTTAACTCACCTCATTCACTTGTTCGCGCAGCCCGGCTTCTCTTCTGTCTCCTTCTTTGATGGTGATGGATCATGTGATGAACCATGTGATGATTGCAGTGATGTCACCAAAGGTCCTTTTCCTCCAGGTCATCAAAGAAGAAGACAGAAGAGAAGCCGGGCTGCGCGAACAAGTGGATGAGGTGAGTTAAATTATTTTTTCTTTTTTTTAACCCCCTCCATCCCTATTTTACTAAGCATTCTGTATTAAGAATGATATTATTTTCGCTTATAACCATGTTATAAGGGAAAATAAATCTACACAACACCTAACCCAAACCCAAACTGTGAAGAAGTCCGGGTTCGGGTCTGGGTACCAAATATGCAGATTTTTCTCACGCGTGTGCAAAACGCATAAAAACGCTTTGCACTCACGCAGAACAATTGCTCATTTTCCCGCGCCGCACCCGCATTCTATCCGGCCCTCACACTCGACGCCCGTGTGAAAGAGGCCTAAGTATTTGGTGGCTGAAAATATGACCTGAAGGTTTTTCCGGTTCCCCTGCCATTAAAGTGAATGGCCCCCGCTGCGAACGTACGGTTCGTGAACATTTGTTCATGAACGTGCGTTCGCGAAACACGCCACGCATCACTACTAAGCTACACCTGAGACAAGAGGTGTGGTCAGACCAGCAACAACACTGAAACCCAGTGAGACCAAAGAGACTGTCAGATCACATCACGTGCAGCCAGTCTCTTAGATCTTCTGACACCTGTCACGTTAGAGACCATGACAATAACTCAGCAGCTATACTAAATACAATTGAAATGACAAAAGTATTCAGATCCAGGTGATGAGCTGAAATCATGGGACAAACTCTTTAATGCAGTATTTGCAATGTGTGTGTGGCACTTGAATAACTAGTGGTAAACAAGACCATTTCCACGATGTATATCCTATTTAGTTTGACTGTTGTGGTGACTTGAGAAAATGTTGTCTTCTATTTCCCCTCCACTAGGGGGTAGGTGTGTATACAATTGTATTGAGGTGTTTTGGCATGAATAGGAAGTGCATATACAGTAGATCTCTCCCCTACATGATGCAACAGGCATTTCCGCCATTCACTAGCCTCCCTACAACCTCTAATTGCTGCTTAGAAGAAAATAATCTGGCTTGTGTTGGCCACCTTGAATACAGAAATTACTGTCTACAAATAGTAGCTCTGGAAAGTACATGCTCTATGGCACCATATTTTATTTTCCCAATTTTCCTAGTACAAGGTCTTTGGCATACCATGTTATGGGCTATGTAAACACTACAGGGCCATGGTCTCTGCATCCTTGGCACTCAAAATCGCAGGGGAAATTATTCAGCCATCCCTGGCTGCATTCTCTTTTGTGCTGACACTGAACAGTAACTGAATACATTCAGCACCTGCAGACAGATTTCAGCAGCAGTATGGGGGCTAAAACTGGAGAGGAGGTACAAAACAAGAATGAACAGCTCTTCTGACACTCTTCCTCCTACTTCTGCTAGTCTGGGAGGAGTGGAAATGGGGAGTTTCTGGTAGTGGGAAAGGGTGGTTTGTGTGACAAAATGAAGGAGAAGGTTGGGTTAGGGGGACAATGCTGCTGCCACTGGGGTTGAGAAGATGGACAGTGCCACTGCTAGTGGTGCTGCACTGTATTATTCATTTGGCACTGCTCAGGAGTTATATTTCACTGTCGTGTTTGTTTGGTGCTTCTAGGGAGTTATCTTGTGCTGCATTATAGTATTTAATTTTGCACATCCAGCGAGGTACTGTGTTGTGTTGCACTGTGGTATGTGGCACATCTGGGGAGGTATTTGTAGCTGCACTATGGTATTCGTTTAGCACTGATGTATCAAGTGGTTCTGGGGAAAATATTTTGTGGTATTTGTCACTTCTGGAGAGACATTTTGTGCTGCACTATGGTATCTGGTGCTGTTGGGGAGATATTTTGTGGTGCACTGCCAGGGAGCTATTTTGTATTGCACTGCAGTAGGTGATTCGTTTGAGAAGGTATCACATATTGTGATGTGTGGTGCTCTTTAGACATAATGCCCATTTGTGGCCTTGGTGTTTCTATGTTCTTATTTTCCCTTTTGAGTTTATAGTTTAGTTTACATATTTAAAAGAGCAATGAAGGGAACGTCAGTCTAAAGGTTGCATTGTTCCCTGTTTTTCTTCCATGAAATGTGGGCTGGTAATTTTTTTGTCCAGAGATAGCAGCAATGAGACAGTAGTAGCAACATCAGAAACCTTACAAGGTAACTATGGTTGTCACTATGGTTGTCACTAGTTGTGACCATTCAAAAACTAAGTAGCTTACTGTCTCCTATTCCCAAAAGGTGGATGTGCGCTATTTTTAATACCTGTTCTATCTCCCCTATAATACTGTGGCCTGTCTTTATCCTGCTGAGAATTGTATTTTTTAACCTGTATGTGAACTAGTAATTTTGGACTTTCCAGTGAGGTGCATTGAATTAATTCAAATTTTCTCTCATTTTATTCATAAACATAATATTTTCCATCTGAAGGAAAGGAAGATACGAATTGACATCATAGGCAAGAAGGACTATTTCTAATAATATATTGTAACTAGAGATGAGCGAATCCATACTAAAGAATCAATATTTCTCTTTATCAGGAGCTCTTGACATGTGAGGGGCTGTCCCCACAGATGAAGAAGCAACCACTCGGCTGTTCATTGACTGGGCCGGACATCTTGCAACTCCCGGACAACCTGATATCCGTGCTGCTGCTCTTAGTTGCTGCGCAGGCGCCGAAGCTCAAATTCAGCTCAAATTTGAGCTTCGGCATCTGAACTGCTACTCGGAGCAGCAGAGCAGGGCCCAGAATATCAGGGGTGAGCGAGATGTCCGGGCGTGTCAATCAATAGGCAGTTTGTCACTTCTTCACCTGTTGGGACAGCCCCTTACAGGTGAAAAGCCCCTGCTAATGAGACAAATCGATTCAATAGACTTACTAATCCCCAATTGTAACTAATGGAAAATAACACTAACATCAATGTGCACAATTATAGCTCCTCTTTATGCTGAGCACATATTAAACACTGTGCATTTAAAACCAGATTATAAAACTATCAACATCTATTTTTACCTAATGATAATATATGGAGAGTATGAGACAACATCTGTTCCTTTATTGGAAAAGTAATTGCACTGTACAGCTATTAAAGTACTGTATAAAAATGCCAGCAGCAGCTGCAATGAGCAGAACGTGGAGGCTGCAAATCCCTGTATGTTTAGCAAGGCCATATCCAGTATCTGCTACAACTATGACATGTGTTTGACGTCTGCTACTTGACCTAATGTCACTGAAAACTGCATACATTACATAGAATTAGGAACGGAGGAGAAACTTAAATTTATATTGATCTACAGGGGTCCAACACTTGGCACGCCCGCCGATCAGCTGTTTGAAGAGGAGGCTGCGCTCCATGAAAGCTCTACTTCCTCTTCATTACACTGCCCATTATCTCAAAAGTGCAGTGTCATTACAAATACTCGCTCTATTCATTTAAATAGAGTAAATACTTGTAATTACACTATGCCGCAGCTCAACAGGAGACGACATATAGTGAAATAACCAGGAAGCGGTGTAGCTGTCCAGCTAAGACCTGTCCTAGGTTGTTAGTATAGCCTTATATGTGTATACAGCTAAACCTGCTAATAATCGTAATACAGTTCCTATGTTTATGTGTAAAGACAAAAGCAGAGTTATTTACTGTGACATCATGTTTTGGATATCATATAACTGTTATATTTTGTGTTCACAGAAGAAGAAAAATATAATATGCCTTTAAGATTAATTTTGTAATGTAAGGTAAGCTCAGTGACACAGCAGAAACAACAGAAAGCATAGTGTTAATCTGTTGTTGCTGGGCAGAAGTCTAGACCAATCACAGCCAGCTTCTCACATAGCAAGAGTTTTCACCAATCACAGCTAGCCTCAAACACAGCCTGTCTGTGAATTCCCATAGCAGGAGCTTCTGGATTCATTATTCACCAGAGACAGGAGCTGAAGAGACATTCACTCCACTGAGAGCTGTGTTTTTATGGGAACAAGAGGCCAAAATAGGTATTTAGAACAGTTATATAATGTTCATATTATTAGTATTGTGATTAGAACTGTATACTGAACCAGTTATATATGTGTTTACTTACAGTTCCACCAAATTCAAATTGCCAATTGCAAATACAAATCAAACTACAATTTCAAATACAAATCAAACTACAATTGCAAATACAAATTGCAAGCTACAAATTGCAAGCATTCAGATTCCATATTGCAATCCAAATTGCATACAACCATACCAGATCATATTCAACCAATCTGCAAATAGTCACTGCTAACTGCATACTGCAAGAAGAACTTTTAGTTAGACCTGAGATATACCTCTCAGAGAGATCATGAAGTGCTTAAATAACTTAAAGTGAGAGTACAGATACTCAAGAGAGAAATATATCCACCATTTTATGTTGAATGACAAGATTGAACAGCTGAACCACCATCTTATGCATAACGCTATTTTGTGATACTTTATTCAACACATGTTTTGTACATGGACTATCTGCTGCGGAGGCGGCAGTGTTATATAAAGAAAAGTTGAAGTTAATAAAGAAGTTGTTTCAAGCATTTGGTGTGCTCTTTAAACCTACTGTTTCCATAGAACGGCGCTAGAGGAATTACAGAGTAATAGACAGTCTGGTTAGACTAAAAGTCAGAGATACCAAAATTCTTCTAATGTCACAGCGCAAAAGGCACTTCATAGTGCTGCGCCTGCCACAGTGGAACAATTGCACTCAGAGGGTGAAGCAATAGCGCTCCTTAACTTACACAGTAAAGAGTGCATTAGAGCAGCGGAGCGCTAGCATATACCGCCGTGCAGCAACTGTTCTGTTGAGTGAGCAAGCAAAGACATCTCAGCGGAGCTACCATAAAGGCCATAGAAGGTGTGCATTAGTCAAACTGCAGCCGACTGTTAAGGCAGAACGGCAAAGGCAAAATAGTCAGATAAAGAGCTCCAATCCTCCTGCAATCCCTAGAGAGAGAAAGAGACGCATGGTGGGATACCAAAGTCCAGAGCTAGAGTGCCTACACCGCTATCCACGAAGAGACCACGTACTGCAGCCAGCTAGTTTCCCGCCACTAGGCCCAAAGCCTGCAGCAGCATATCCAAGCCAATGCATCGCAAGTCAGCGCAGACCATCGCAAGTCATCACAGAGCATCACAAGTCAGCGCAGAGCATCGCATCACATCAAGAAAAGACAAGTCTCCTTTAAGACATTTGTTCCAGCAACCTTCATATTGCAGTAACCTGCTCTTCAGAATAAGGTCAGAGCTTTCCTTTTATTACTTATCATTGCATATAGGCTTTGGCATAAAGAGAATTTTTTTTTTGTGTTCATAAATAAGAGACTTTAAGACAAAGGACAGTTTGTAGTACACGGACTCTAAAGCATTTCAAGTGAAAGTCATTTATTGCCCGCATTTATCGGTGTTGTATTTAGAGTGAAAGTCATTTATTTCTGAATTTGTCAGTATTGCATTTAAAGTGAAAGGACTCTTAATATTTGTATTGATTTTTATAGCATTTAAAGTAAAATGTCTGATCCTAGTATTACCATGCCACTGTTTGGGGATACAAAGATAGATAGAGTAGAGGGGGAAGAGCAAGGGAACCTGTCTGAGGTAGAAGAGTCTGATATATCATTAGTCTTGCCTCAAACAAATATAGCCCAAGCAAATGAACTAAGACGTTCATCACTTGCCAGAAAACCGACCCCAAAGATGCTGGAAAATTTGGAGCAAGAAGCAGAACTGAAAGGAAAAAAATTCGCCAGAATGTATGATAAATGGAAATTATACATTAAAGACACTCGTAAAAAGCTAAAGCAAAAAAGAATAAAAGGGAACTTGAGTGAGACGGTAGAAGAATCTGAAACAGATCTTATGGCAGCATATGTCAACCTGCGGTCATTTACGACACCTTCCAAGGATATTATAAGGAGCATGGACACATGTACTTCGGTCACTAAAGATTTGGTAAAGCTCATGAGAGAACTATCATCTGCAGAAATCTATGATGATGTTAAAGCAAGAAGTAGAATGAATGAGCTTTTTATGAGAGACTATGCTAGGTCCTTAGGTGGTACCACAATCTCAAGTGTGACTTCCTTTGCTAGCAGAAGTGCCACCCATATATCAGAGTCCTCAAATACTTCAGCCAAAAGAAAGGAATTAGCTGAACAACTTGCTGTCAAGAGAGCAGAAATTAAAATGGAAGCTGCCATCGAGGCTCAGCGCCAACTGATGGCTGAAAAATAAGCTGAAAAGGATGCACAATGCCATCAGATGGAAGCTGAAATCAAGGCACAGTGCCAACTGATGAAAAGTCTTGAAAGGCAGAAATAAGTTTAAGATCATAGAAGCCAGACTCAGAGTACATGAGGAGGATATGAGTCAGAGTAGTCATAGGTTCAAACCTGTACTAAGTGAAGAAACAGACTCCTACTTTCCTTCATATCCCCAGGAGAATGGAAGGAAATCTCCAGCATGTAGTGAAGAAATAAGTTATTATCCTTCTATCCCTGCTCATAAAAACAAAGAGAGGCTTAGTCCAGTGTTAGGAAAAAGGTGTGTGAATTTACCCTCTATCACTACCAGAAAAGATGAAGGAAAGGACTCACCTAATTCAGAAGTAAGTGAGAAAATAGAACCGGATGATTCTATTCCTAGATGCCATTGCAATGCTCAGGAGAGTGTTACAACCATTGTCCCAGCAAGACAACAGAGAACAGTCCTAGCTAGACTTCCTGTTCCGGAACCCACTGTATTTTCAGGAGACGTACTGAAGTTCATAGAGTGGAAGGCAAGTTTTGAAATGATCATTGAGCATCATTGCTTCAGTCCAGTTGACAAGTTATTCTACCTTCAGAGATATGTTGGTGGAGAAGCCAAGGAAGTTTTTGAAGGTAACGTCTATAAAAAAGACGAAGAAGCCTACAAACAAGCTTGGGAAAAATTGAATGCAAGATATGGTCATCCTTTCTTAGTACAAAGAGCCTTTAGAGAGAAACTGAATAACTGGCCTAAAATAGGTCTTAAAGAACACTTCAGACTCCAAAAGTATGGTGACTTCCTGCAAGCATGCAGCAATGCCATCCCACATGTTCAAGGACTGGAAGTACTGAACGACTATCTAGAAAACCACAGAATGCTAACTAAGTTACCTGTAGAAGTGGTTTTTAGATGGAATCGCTATGTGACTAAACAGTTAGATCTAGGTAAGAACTTCCCAAGTTTTAAAATGTTCTCTGAGTTTGTCAATGAGGAAGCACGGATAACATGTAATCCAGTAACATCATCTTAAGTCTTAAAATCCTTAGAAGAAAGGCCTGCAAGAGAGATAAGATGTGCAAGAGCAACTAGCTTTGCAACCAACACAGCAGCTAAAGGTCCAGATACCTATGAGAGCAAGTTCAAAGTCACTACTGGGATCAGTAGAGAGACAGAACTGATAAATCTTGACTACCTTCAAGTGTATGTTCTGTGGAGAGAACCACTCCATACATAAGTATTGAAATGAGACATAAGTTGAGGTGGCACTGCATCTTCGAATCTTCGCTTCACCACTTTAATCACATAGAGGAGGCATGGGGTACAGTGACTTGAGGTCTGGTGGTGCACAGCTTGTAAAGCATCTTTTATGCGTCACGCGCGCAAACTTAGGCGCGTAATGTTGGTGTAGACTATCGCATAGTGTTGCGAATATAGGCTGCATCAACAGCAAGGGTTAGACATAACTGTTACAAAATAAGATATATGTGAAATGTTAAAAGCAACAAAGACAACATACATAAAATATTGAGATTAAGTTCTATAAAGAGAGGGACACCCTAGTGTCCCTCGCCTTATAGAACATATAAAATCTGCACATAATTAAGATAGTTCAGTCCTTAGATTTGCAGGCTTAGAGGTTGTTCAGAACTCACCGAGAAGGGGCGACAGAGGTTGTGAATTATTGAGAAAAGAAGGTAGATGGATCTTGCGCTCTAATGCCATGGGCCCCCTGGGATTAAATGAAAAACTCAATATGAGTGTCTTTTTGTAAAATCTCAATATTTTATGTATGTTGTCTTTGTTGCTTTTAACATTTCACATACATCTTATTTTGTAACAGTTATGTCTAACCCTTGCTGTTGACGCAGCCTATATTCGCAACACTATGCGATAGTCTACGCCAACATTACGCGCCTAAGTTTGCGCGCGTGACGCACAAAAGATGACGTCTTTGGCGTCAAAGGGTCGACAGTATTGGCCAGATGAAGCGGTGATACGCAAAACGGCCATCTCCATGTTCCTGTGATTGCACTGTTTCTTGTTATTTCCCTCTCTGTACCCAGTAAAATAAATTTTTGCATCGAATGGTGAGTGCCGTTATTTACTTCTATTCTTGGAATTACTCCATACATAAGTGCCAACAATTGAAGGCGAAGTCCCCAGAAGAAAAGAAAGAAATTGTGCTGGATAACCAACTGTGTTTCGGATGCTTAAGAAAAGGCCATGTTGCTAAGGAGTGTAAGAAAAAGACCACATGCACCGTTTGCAAAGGACGCCAATACTACACCAATACATGAAGAACATCCAAAGAAAGATAAATCCTCAATACCTAAAGATACTGAGGAAGGAAAGAAAATATTGGTATTCTCTTGCAGAGTGAGGGAAGGAGAAAGCAATGGCACATTAATGGTTGTACCAGTGTGCATATTAAATCCTAAAAGGAGGAACAAGAAGGTATACGCCTATGCGCTACTGGATGCCCATAGTGACGTCACCTTCATTGATCAAGAAATCTGCAAGAAATTACAAGTGGCTACAGAACCAGTGAAGCTCAAACTCACCAAAATGACAGGGAGAGACATATTAGTGAACAGTCAAAGGGTCAAAGGACTGAGAGTTAGAGGACTTCATTCAAACTGCACATTGGATCTACCTCCAGCTTATACAAAAGACGATATACCTCTAGATCGAGATCGCATACCTACCTGTGAAACAGCCAATGAATGGGAGCACCTGTCTGTCATATCTCATAAAATGTCCCAGCTAAAAGAGTTTGGTGTTGGACTGTTGATAGGTTACGATTGTCCCGAAGCCTTAGTACCACGAAAGGTAATCACAGGAGGAAAGGGTGAACCCTATGCTGTTCAAACTGATCTAGGATGGGGTGTTGTTGGAGGTAAACAGCAGATCATAAAAACAAGACAGGTGACAGGATTGTGTCGAATATCTGTCGAAGAGTTACCAACTGTAAGTCCAGCGAAAGTAAACAAGATCCTTAAATCCGACTTTGCAGACATAAGTTCTAAAGAAAAGAGTGTATCTCAAGAAGACATAAAGTTCGTACACACTCTAGAAGAAAGTATTCAACAGAATCAACAAGGTCATCTTGAAATGCCCTTACCCTTTAGAGAACGACCTTGTCTGCCAAATAACAGAAATATTGCCCTAGCAAGATTGAAATGTTTGAAGAAAAAGATGGGAAGAGATCCCAAATTCAAGCAGGATTATTTGAAATTCATGGAAGGCATCCTCGAAGAAGGACATGCAGAGAAAGTTAATAACAAACCTAAAGAAGGAGAATTGTGGTACATCCCACATCAAGGTTTCTACCACTCAAAGAAACCAGATAAGATTAGAGTAGTATTTGATTGCTCTGCAAAGTACAATGGTGTTGCATTGAATGGTCATCTACTAAAATGACCAGATCTTACAAACACTCTGCCTGGAGTACTCTGTAGATTCAGAAAGTATCCCGTAGCGGTCATGTGTGACATTGAAAAGATGTTCCACCAGTTTCATGAGAAAAATGAAGATAGAGACTTCCTGAGGTTTCTATGGTGGGAGGATGGAGATACAGATACAGAGCCAGCAGAATACAGAATGAAAGTACACTTGTTTAGAGCAGCATCATCTCCAGGTTGCGCCGATTATGGTATGAAGTACCTGGCTAATCAGAATGAAAAGGACTGCCCATCAGCAGCAAATTTTCTGAAGAAAAACTTTTATGTAAATGATGGTCTCATAAGTCTAGGGTCCTCAGAATCTGCATTCAAACTACATAGAATGTGTCGGCAGATAAGAACCATTTGGCCCATCTAGTCTGCCCAATATACTGAATACTGTGGATAGCCCCTGGCCCTATCTTATATGAAGGATGGCCTTATGCCTATCCCATGCATGCCTAAACTCCTTCACTGTATTTGCAGCTACCACTTCTGCAGGAAGGCTATTCCATGCATCCACTACTCTCTCAGTAAAGTAATACTTCCTGATATTATATTTTAAACCCTTGCCCCTCTAATTTAAAACTATGTCCTCTTGTAGCAGTCTTTCTTCATTTAAATATTCCCTCCTCTTTTACCTTGTTGATTCCCTTTATGTATTTTAAAAGTTTCTATCATATCCCCTCTGTCTCGTCTTTCTTCCAAGCTATACATGTTAAGCTCCTTTAATGTTTCCTGGTAAGTTTTATCCTGCAATCCATGTACTAGTTCAGTAGCTCTTCTCTGAACTCTCTCCAAAGTATCAATATCCTTCTGGAGATATGGTCTTCAGTACTGCGCACAATACTCCAAATGAGGTCTCACTAGTGCTCTGTAGAGCGGCATGAGCACCTCCCTCTTTCTACTGGTAATGCCTCTCCCTATACACCCAAGCATTCTGCTAGCATTTCCTGCTGCTCTATGACATTGTCTGCCTACCTTTAAGTCTTCTGAAATAATGACCCCTAAATCTCTTTCCTCAGATACTGAGATTAGGACTGTATCGCTGATTTTATATTCTGCTCTTGGGTTTTTACGCCCCAGGTGCATTATTTTGCACTTATCAACATAAAATTTAAGTTGCCAAATTTTTTACCATTCCTCTAGTTTTCCTAAATCCTTTTCCATTTGGTGTATCCCTCCAGGAACATCAACCCTGTTACAAATCTTTGTGTCATCAGCAAAAAGACACATTTTACCATTGAGGCCTTCTGCAATTTCGCTGATAAAGATATTAAACAATATGGGTCCCAGAACAGATCCCTGGGGTACCTCACTGGTAACAAGACCATGGTCTGAATATACTCCATTGACTACAACCCTCTGTTGTCTGTCCCTCAGCCACTGCCTAATCCATTCAACAATATGGGAGTCCAAGTCCAAAGACTGCATTTTATTGATAAGCCTTCTATGTGGGACAGTATCTATTACTGTACACCAGCGGCGCCACGAAGCGCACGGCGCCACAGCAACCAACGAAGCCGCGTGCCCCCGCCCCCAGCAGGAACCCAGGCCGGCACCCCACGGCCCGCGCCCCACGGACACGCGCACGAGGCCCAAGACAGCAGCACTGTGCTATCTGAGTATGAGCCACAGGGAGAAAGTCACCCACCCCCGCAGCCGACAGAAGATTATTTTTACCTTCAATTTTTCAATCCCTGTCGGCTAAGTGGGTGGGGCGTGGCCTAACCGAATCAGGGGCATGGCTTAGCAGGACCTGTGGGTGGGGTTTTAAGTTTGTCTTTTGAGCGTGGACACATTGTGGCAGGGGGCGTGTCTGGGCTCCTTCCTGCAAGAGTGACGCCCCTTTGGGCACCTTACTGGCTCATTTGCATACCAAATAAACTGGATTTTCAGAGGATAAAAACATCTATTGCTGGAACAAAGGCACATCTAGTGAAAGAAAGCAAAGAGTTATGCGCAAGAGGAAACCTGCGCCTTCACAAATTCATCTCAAACAACAGAGAGGTACTGGAATACATCAGTGACTCTGAACGTGCAGCAACAATGAATAATGTAGATCTCAATTATAATCATCTTCTAGTTCAGAACGTACTTGGATTGGGATGGAATGTAGAGAACGACAAGTTCTTCTTTGAAGTATCTATTGAAGAGAAAGTTGCAACTAGACGAACCATTCTTTCTGCAGTGGCTTCTATATTTGATCCATTGGGATTCTTAGCCCCAGTAATCCTCAGAGCAAAATAAATACTTCAAGAATTATGCAGACAGAAGTTGGGATGGGATGAGCCCATACCGGAAAATTTGAGGCCAAGGTGGAAGAGTTGGATAAGAGACTTGTTAAACTTGAGAGAAGTTCGGATACCCAGATGTTTTGTACCTCATGATTTCGGAAGGTACAAGAAAATAGAACTTCATCGTTTTTCAGATGCTAATAGTTATGGTTATGGTCAGTGCTCCTACCTCAGAGCAATAGGAGAAGAAAAGATACACTGTGCCCTGGTTATGGGAAAGGCCAGAGTTGCAGCTACCAGTATTCAGACAATACCAAGACTTGAACTGACAGCAGCTGTTGTTTCAGCATCAGTAAGCAAGTTTCTGAGAGAAGAATTGGAATTGAAAGTAGATGAATAATATTTTTGGACAGACTCACAAGTTGTCCTAGGATACATAAACAATAAAGCTTGAAGATTCCATATCTTTGTCGCCAACAGAGTTGAGAAAATTCTGGAAATAACAAATCCAGAACATTGGCATCACATTGACACAAAGCATAAACCAGCAGATCATGCTTCAAGAGGCCTGAATGTAACATAATTTAAAAAATTCGAACTGGTTCACCGGTCCAGAGTTCCTTTGGGAAAAGGAAATCACACGCAGTAAAGGTTACACAGAATTGTCTATGGGTGATACAGAAGCAAAAGTTGTACAAACATTAAGCACTGCTGCCAAGTGTCAAGATGACATACTTGAAAGACTAGCCAGATGTTCCAAATGGAATACAGTCATAAATGTTGTAGCTCGAATTCAACGTTTGGCAAAGGGAATCAGAAAGAAGGAATTGTTGAATGTAGACGAAAGAATGAAAGCTGAAGAAACAGTCATAAGACTCATTCAACACAGATTCTACAGTGAAGAGTTGAATAGACTTAGTCAAGAACCTAAAAGGCTTCTAAACAACCACCCATTGTACAAGCTTAATCTTGTTCTGCAGGATGGTATACTGAAGGTGGGAGGGAGACTGGAAAATGCATTGTTACCTAGCAGAGTGAAGCCTCCAGCAATTCTACCCAAAAACTCTACATTCACAAGATTTATTATTGATCACTACCACAACATATCCTTGCATCAAGGAAGAAGCTTTACCCAAAGCTGTTTGACAGAAGGTGGTTACTGGATTGTGAAAGGAAGCAAAGTTATAGCAAAGTATATAAGTAAATGTGTAGTCTGCAGAAAGGCACGTAGACCTACAGAAGAACAAAGAATGGCATATTTACCGGCAGATCGTGTAAACCCATTACTACCATTTCTTTATAGTGGAATGGATTGCTTTGGCCCATTCATCACCAAGCAAAATCGCAAGGAGTACAAGAGCTATGGACTAATATTTACATGTCTGAGCTCCAGAGCAATTCACCTGAAAATGTTAGAAGATATGTCAACTGACGCATTCATTAACGCCTTGAGATGTTTCATAGCCATTAGAGGTACCGTCAGAGAGCTTAGATCTGACCAAGGATCTAATTTTGTCGGAGCAAAGAATAAATTGAAGAAAGCTCTAACAGAGATCGATAAAGAGAAAGTAACTGAGTATTTGTTAGAGAAATAGTGTGATTTTCATATGAATGTTCCACATGCAAGCCATACAGGAGGAGTTTGGGAAAGACAAATCAGAACTGTGAGAAATGTGTTAAGTTTAGTGTTGAAAAAGATTTCCAGAAGAATAGATGATGCTTCACTTAGGACCCTATTCTATGAAATAATGTCTATTGTTAACAGTCGTCCACTTACAGTTGATAACATCAACGATCCAACAAGTTTGGACCCTTTAACTCCCAACCATCTACTTCACCTTAAGTCGGATTACATACAGCCACCGCCTGGCAAGTTCACCAAATAGGATTTATATGCTAAAATGAGATGGCGAAGAGTTCAATATCTATCAGAACAGTTTTGGAATAGATGAAGGAAGGAGTACTTAGCCAATCTTATGCTAAGAAGTAAATGGCAAACCCCCAAAGAAATGCCCAAGTTGGTGACATAGTGTTAGTAAAAGAAGATTTACCTAGAAGTCAATGTAAATTGGCTAAAGTTCGGGAAGTTCAAAAGGATGAAGACAAACTAGTAAGAAGAGTGTTGTTACAAATAGGAGACTCGAAACTTGTAAAAAAGAAGGAAAACGTCTCACTACTCCGCTCAAGTTTTAACGTCCTATAGAGAAGTTAGTTGTTCTACTTGAGAGTGATAAAAGACACTTGGAAGTTAGGAACCTGATGGAAAATTCCTCAAATTCATGTTCAAGTCCTACCATTAAGAACATAGAATTATAGGTAATTTTGGTGGGAGTGTAACTGGCCAGCTAAGACCTGTCCTAGGTTGCTAGTATAGTCTTATATGTGTATACAGCTAAACCTGCTAATAACCTTAATACAGTTCCTATGTTTATGTGTTAAAGACAAAAGCAGAGTTATTTACTGTGACATCATGTTTTGGATGTCATACAGTCCTGATCAAAAGTTTAAGACCACTTGAAAAATGGCAAATCATATTTAGCATGGCTTGATCTTAACAAGTTTCCAAGTAGAGCTTCAACATGCAACAAGAAGAAATGGGAGTGAGACAAAACATTTTTTGAGCATTCATTTTAATGAAAACAACAAATTAACTGAAACAGGCAGTTTTTCAGCTGATCAAAAGTTTAGGACCACACCTCCAAATAAAAACTAAACCCCCCCAAAACAGAAATCCACCTTCCAAACATGAACTCAGTAATGAGTAGCTCCGCCGTTATTGTTTATCACTTCCAAAATTCGTTTCGCCATGCTTGATGCAAGCGTTTCCATGAGGTGAGTGGGAACATTTCTCCAAGTGGTGAAGACGGCTGCACGAAGGCCATCTACTGTCTGGAACTGTTGTCCATTTTTGTAAACCTCCATTGCCATCCATCCCCAAAGGTTCTCAATTGGATTTAGATTATGGGAACACGCAGGATGGGCCAAAAGAGTGACGTTATTCTCCTGGAAGAAGTCCCTTGTCCTGCGGACATTGTGTACTGTAGCGTTGAAAAACCCAGTTGTTACCACACAGACGAGGGCCCTCAGTCATGAGGAATGCTCTCTGCAACATCTGGACATAGCCAGCGGCCATTTGACGCCCCTGCACTTCCTGAAGCTCCATTGTTCCACTGAAGGAAAAAGCACCCCAGACCATTATGGCGCCCCCTCCACTGTGGCGCGTAGAAAACATCTCAGGTGGGTTCTGCTTGTCAAGCCAGTAACGTTGGAAACCATCAGGACCATCAAGGTTAAATTTTTTCTCATCAGAGAATAAAACTTTCTTCCACCTTTTGAATGTCCTATGTTTGGTGCTCTCTTGCAAAGTCCAATTGAGCAGTTCTGTGGCGTTCAAGGAGACGAGGTCTTTGAAGATGTTTTTTGTTTTTGAAGCCCTTCAGTCTCAGATGCTGTCTGATGGTTATGGGGCTGCAGTCAGCACCAGTAAGGGCCTTAATTTGGGTAGAGGATCGTCTAGTGTCTTGACGGACAGCCAATTGGATCCTCCGGCTCAGTGCTGATGAAATTTTTTTGGGTCTTCCACTTGACTTTTTTAGACACCAGTATTTTGTACATTAAGGTAAGCTCAGTGACACAACAGAAACAACAGAAAGCATAGTGTTAATCTGTTGTTGCTGGGCATAAGTCTAGAACAATCACAGCCAGCTTCTCACACATCAAGAGTTTTCACCAATCACAACCAGCCTTACACACAGCCTGTCTGGGAATTCCCCTAGCATGTTCTGCTGGAATCATTATTCACCAGAGACAGGAGCTGAAGAGACATTCACTCCACTGAGTTCTGTGTTTTTATGGGAACAAGAGGCCAAAATAGGTATTTAGAACAGTTATATAATGTTCATATTGTTAGTATTGTTATTAGAACTGTATACTGAACCAGTTATATATGTGTTTACTTACAGTTCCACCAAATTCAAATTGCCAATTGCAAATACAAATCAAACTACAATTGCAAATACAAATTGCAAGCTACAAATTGCAAGCATTCAGATTCCATATTGCAATCTAAATTGCATACAACCATACCAGATCATACTCAACCTGCAAATAGTCACTGCTAACTGCATACTGCAAGCAGAACTATTAGTTAGACCTCAGATATACCTCTCAGAGAGATCATAAAGTGCTTAAATAACTTAAAGTGAGAGTACAGATACTCAAGAGAGAAATATATCCACCATTTTATGTTGAATGACAAGATTGAACAGTTGAACCACCATCTTATGCATACCGCTATTTTGTGATACTTTATTTAACACGTGTTTTGTACATGGACTATATATACATACTTATTCGAAGAAAAGTTGAATTTAATAAAGAAGTTATTTCAAGCATTTGGTGTGCTCTTTAAACCTACTGTTTCCATAGAACGGCGCTAGAGAAATTACAGAGTAATAGACAGTCTGTTTAGACTAAAAGTCAGAGATACCCAAATTCTTCTAATGCCACACCGCAAAAGCCACTTCATAGTGCTGTGCGTGCCACAAGCGGTGCTCACATAGAACATCTCCTGATTAAACAGCTGATCAACAGAGGTACCGAGTGTCAGCCAACGTGATGACATCATCTCAGCCCGCGCGAGATTTAGTTTCAGACCTTCAAGCAAGGTGGCGGCGGTTGGCCCGTCGCAAGCAAATGGATCAGTTAAGTATTACTTCTTTGGGATTGTTTTTTTATTTTACACTGTATTACTCCTATGAGATGCCGCAATCAGCTATGAACACGGCATCTGAGGGGTACAATGACGGGGGGCATTGCAATCACTGCTCCCGGTCATTGCACCCACCACTTACACAGAAATGCGCTTTGTGAATAAGTAATTCGTCACGAAGCGTATTATCTTGTAAAATTCGGCGAAGCAGCCAAATCGAATTTTACAAATTTTCATTCATTTCTAGACATCAATATAAATCGCTGCACAACCCCTTTAAAGTGGTATTTACGTTTCAGTGAATAAACCTTATTCATTGTAGAATCAAAAGTTACAGCATTTTCTAGTATAATTTGTGTATAAATTACTCTTTTTAAGATCTCTGCCTGTAATCACTGAATAAAAAACCCTCATTGTTTACTCCCGGGATGCACTTTGATAAATGTACTGTAATGAGGTAAGTAGAGGAGGAATGGCACTGTACAATCAGACTACACAAAGTTTTTGTTGTCTGTTGCCATGGAAACATAAAACTCTATATTGACGTGAAGTACCCCAGAAGATCACTGCAAAGGGTTAATTGCTGTAATGTTATATTTGTGAAATCTTATATCTGTGTACTATTATGTATCATTGTATGGAGAATTAAGGGTTAACACCTGTTAGGTTGCCAAGTGATAGACTGAGCCTCTTAGCTTTGGTTAGTTTAGCCAGTGTAGTCTAAGTCTAGATATTCTACAGTGAGGACCTATGTGCGCAAGTTCTTCCGAGCTAGGCCCGAGCTCAGACAACCTTCATCTCTGAGAATTCTATAGCCAGGAAAGCTACTTTATCCTTAAATTGCTCCAGAGAGAAGGAAATCAGAAGGTCCAGAATCTACAAGGTTGTGCACTGGCATCAGTCAGCAACGTATTGTGCTCGTTTATGGCAAAGAAACCTTAATGATGTAAGAGGGAACATTGCTAATGTACCCTTCCACATTTTGAGACGGTTTGGTCAACTGTATCCTAAATCTGCACCCCTCACAGCCCCACGAATTTGCAGAAGCATTTAACAAGAACCTCATTGCCTGCCTCAGTTTCTGCAAAGATACTTTAGAGAAACAAGGAGAAGGCGTACTACAGCCTTCATCACTACTTCTGTTCATACTTTGCTATTTGGGAAGGATTGCACTGTATTACATACTTTGGTTAATACCAACTGGCTTGGTTACTGACTCCACCTTTTACCAGCCACTGCACCTGCTCTCCTGCATTGCAACCAGACCAACACTTAAAATCAAGGGCACCCCAACTACCACCAGGCAGGAGACCCAACATCATGGTATGCCCATGGGGGAGAAATTGCCACTGCGAACTGTAAGTTCTACTACTACCCTTGAGGCCACAACTACCACTTGCATCCTCCTCCAATGACTCCTCCTGGGCCACTACAGAAATTGTAATTTCATTTTTAATTTTAGATTTATTGAAAAATTAGTTGTTATGGTGGATAGACTTTTAACAAAAAGACCTGACAAAAGCCAATCACAACCAAAGGGGCACAGCACTCAGATGAGCGATTCTGCCTCTTTATTTCATGGACACATTTTGAATGCTCAGTTACACGAAAAAGACTTTAAAGGACCATTATCCATATATTAATATGTCAAAGGAGCCAAAATGACAATCCATTGGCTATGCCCCGACTTCTTGTTATGAGTAAATATTTCTATCTTATGTAGCCCACAAACACGGAGCCTCAAACGTTTAAATGGTATACTTACACGATAGTATCTATTTGCATTTATATTCATTACTATAAAAACCAAGAACCTTTTTCCAAATCTCGGGGCTTTTGCAATTACAATCAACTGAAATATTATTATTTTGATGTAAGTTGTCCTCCAGCCATATGCTTCTGTTGAAAGACATGTAACAAAAATCTTCTCAATAGTAACTCACCAGGGATTAATTTGACATTTATATTTGTTCCTCATGCGGTATTAAATTGTCATAAAAAATCTGGGAATTATAGCATTTTTAGAACTTGAAAATCTGCGACCTTCTGTGCAATGTTTTTATTTGTCAAGAGAATTATCTTGGTATCCAGGCTGTCAATTTAAGGCTTTGCAAACTTTGAGAGAGAGCAGGTCCATGGGAAATCAAATCCAGTTTTTGTTTTGTTGTATTGAAATAGATCATAGAGCCGAAAATTTTCATGGTCAGCATAAAGATATACAGCTAGGGAGAATTAACCTCCACATATGTTCAAAAGCTGAAGTTCTGTAATATGAAATACAGTACTGTACAAAAGTTTAATTTATTTTATTTTTTTAAATGCTGCAATGTAAGAATGCTTTCAAAAATAGAAGTGTTAAAGGGGTTGTCCAGGCTCAGAGCTGAACCCGGACATACCTCCATATTCACCCAGGCAGCCCCCCTGACTTGAGCATCGGAGCAGTTCATGCTACAATGTTATCCTTTGCCCTGCGCTAAATCACGCGGGCAAAGGCATTTTCCGGAGTTCCGGTGATGAACCGGGCTCTCCATGGGGCTGCTAGGAAGCCCGGTGACGTCACTGGCACTTATGGGCAGGCTTTAGCGCTGCCCTAGCCTGTAAAACAGCTAGGGCAGAGCTAAAGCACGCCCATCAGAGCCGGTGACGTCACCGAACACACTGCCGGGTGGAAGCATGTTATTGTGAACAAAAGAGCCCTTGCCCTGCGCGATCTAGCGCAGGGCAAGGGAGTGCATCAGAGCATGAGATGCTCCGATACTAACATCAGGGGTGCTTCCTGTGTAAAATTATCGGTATGTCCGGGTTCAGCTCTAAACCTGGACAACCCCTTTAATAGTTTTTTTTTTTTATCAAATAACAAAGTGAATGAACAAAAAAGCTATCTAAATCAAATAAATATTTGTGTGATCACACTTTGCCTTCAAAACTGCATCATTTATTCTAGGCACACTTTTACAAAAGTCAGAGATCTAGTAGGATTATTGTCAGATTGACTATAATCAGCATGATTAACCGATTATACAGTTGATAATGATCTTCATTTTCATAAGTAGGTTGAAACACAATCATTAACTGAAACAGAAACATCTGTGTAGAAAGCTTAAAACGGTGTGAAGAACAGCCAAACTCTGCTACAAAGGTGAGGTTGTGGAAGACAGTATCATGTCATAGTTCATACACCAAGACTGAGAACAGCAACTAGACACAAGGTAGTTATACTGCATCAGCAAGGTCTCTCTCAGGCAAAGATTTCAAAGCAGACTGGGGTTTCAAGATGTGCTGTTTAAGAAGCACAAACAAATGAGCAATTTTGAGGACCATAGACGCAGTGGTCAGCCAAGGAAACTTAGTGTGGCAGATAAAGGCCACATGATGCTTACTTCCCTTGAAAATCAACAGTTGTCCAGCAGTGCCATCGACCCACAACTGGCAGAAACCAGTGGGAAACAGGTACACACACCTACTGTTTGGAGAAAATCTATACCTTTGACATTGAAACAAGGCTAAGTGACTCAACTATGCAAAAAAACATAGGAAATGGCAGCAGGTGCTCAGGACTGATTAGTAAAAATTCTAAAATATTGGCTGTAACAGAAGGCAGTTTGTTCTCTGAAGGGCTAGTAAGTGGTGAAATAATAAGTGTCTGCAGGCAACAGTTAAACATGGTGGATTTTCCTTGCAAGTTTGGGGCTGGATGTTAGCAAATGGAGTTGCAGATTTGGTCAGGTTTAATGGTCATCTCAATGCTAAAAAAAAAAATAGAGGCAGATAGTTATGTGGTTAGTAGTGATGATCGATCATGCTCGGCCGAACACCTGTTCAGCTTGAGAATCTTGATGCTTGGCACATGGCGGTATTCGGCCGAATACCGCATGTGCTCAAGCGCAATAGCCGCCCCGCACGTTTCTTGGCTGCTAAAAAAACAAAAAAACAAAAAAACATGCAGGTAAGTATAGCCCTCACTGTAATGCAGTAGCCATGTTGGCTGCTGGCATTACAGTGATTGGCTGGCCGGAACGCATCATCAGGTGCTATATAGCACCCAATGACGCAAGTTCGGCTCATTCTTAGTCAGGGAGAGCTGTGCTGAGGAAGGGACAAACAGTGTAGGGAGTGAAATGGGAATAATTTTATAAAAAAACTTTTAAGAGACCCAAAAGTCCTTTTAAGGACTATTTGTTGTGTGTAACAGCAACAATATATATTTTTAGCGCAACCTGCGCTAGATTGCTAAAACTTAACAGACCCAAAAGTCCTTCTAAGGACAATTGTGTGTGGCAGCAATATCTATTTTTAGCACATCCTGCACTAAATAGCGTACAATAGTTAGGCCGCTGCAGACAGTGACATTAGCTGTGCCACGTCTCCAGTGTAAAGTGTGCGCATCCCCAAAAAATCTGTGACATCCAGTGTACTTTTTCAATAGACGGTGTCCGCTGCGGCCAGTGACATTAGCTGCGCCTCATCTCCTGTGTAAAGTGTGCGTATCCAAAAAATATCTGTGACATACAGTGTACTTTTTCAATAGACGGTGTCCGCTGCGGGCAGTGACATTAGCTGCGCCACATCTCCAGTGTATAGTGTGTTCGCATCCAAAAATATCTGTGACATCCAGTGTTCTTTTTCCGTAGACGGTGTCCGCTGTGGACAGTGACATTAGCTGCGCCACATCTCCAGTGTAAAGTGTGCGCATCCCAAAAATATTTGACATACAGTGTACTTTTTCCGTAGATGGTGTCCGCTGCGGACAATGACATTAGCTGCGCCACATCTCCTGTGTAAAGTGTGCGCATCCAAAAAATATCTGACATCCAGTGTATTTTTTCAATAGACGGTGTCCGCTTCTGGCAGTGACATTACCAGGGGCACATCTAAAATGTAAAGTGTGCACATCAAAAATGTATCTGTGACATACAGTGTACTTTTCTGCGTAGACGCTGCGAATAGTGACATTACTGGTGGTACCTCTCCTGTATAACGTTTCCTCATCCTAAATACCTGTGACATTCCCTGTAATTTTTCATTAGCTGCTGGTGACAGCATTGACATTTTCTGCGGGATATCTCCTGTGTGACGTTTCCACATCCCAAATAACTTTTTAAATTTCTTTGCGCATACACTTCCAAATCCTACGCTACTGTACGTGTGACAATAAAATCATATATAACATTTAATATGAAGAAGGCGAGCAGTAAGGGACGAGGCAGTGGCCGTGATGCTGATGGTGCACGCAGAGGCCGTGGCCCTGGGCGCAGTGAAACTGTTCTTACTGCTAGAGCACAAGAAAAGCTATCATCCACGGCGCAGGACACCACTCTTGAAGTCAGATCAGTGAGACCAGGTGGTGGGTTGGATTGCCGCAGATAATACTTCCAGTCAGATAAGCACCACCCTGTCTTCCACCAAGTCCAGTCTCAGTAGCAAAGAGTCTGCTCAACCCAATCCTCACCTTGATATTCCTTCCTCCCACCATGGAGAGTCTGGGCAAACAAGTGATCCCACACTCGGATATTCCGAGGAGCTCTTTTTAGCGCCATTCCTTGATTTGGCCATCTCGCCAAGCACGCTTGAAGAGGGACAATTCTTGTGCCCTGATTCCCAAACTCTTGAGCATGAACAATCAAGAAGATGACGGTGGGGAACGGCAATTACTGTTTAATGAGGTGGATAATTATGAGACACAGTTGCCAATAACTCAACGATAATTACGTTCTCAAGAGGTTGATGAAGAGGATGAGACACAGTCAATCACTGAGGTAGTGGTTAGGTCAACAAGTCAGGAGGATGAGCAGAGTGAGGAAGTGGAAGAGGAGGTGGTGGACGATGAAGTCACTGACCCAACCTGTGAAGATGTAAAGCCGAGTGAGGACAGCAGTGCAGAGGGGGAGGGATCTGCTGCACCATAACAAACTGGAAGAGGTAATGGTGTGGCAAAAGGGAGAAGGCAAGCCGCACCAAACAGGCCCACAACTTTTCCCCGAAGCACACCCTTGCGGAAATCTCCCATGCCAAGAGGTAGGTGTTCCGCATTCTGGCGCTTTTTTGATAAAAGTGCGGACGACAAAAGAATTGTAATTTGCAACCTGTGCCATACAAAAATGAGCAGGGGCGTGAACAATAGCAACCTCACCACCACCAGCATGATCCGCCACATGGAATCAAAGCACCGTAATGTGTTACGTGCTGGCCAATCCCCTGTCCAAGACGCATGCCCGGATGCCACCCACCCTGCACCTGGACCTTTGCAAGCACCATCAGCGACCACATCTACTTTCATGTCCCAGCGCAGCATACAAATGTCCTTACCCTAGGCATTTGAAAGCAAGCGCAAATACACAGCCACCCACCCACAGGCCATAGCACTAAATGCACAGCTTTCCAAATTACTGGCCCTGGAAATGTTGCCATTTATGCTTGTGGACACTGATTACTTCCGCAGCCTGATGTCGTCGGCCGGAAAGTGCGGACGACAAAAGAATTGTAGTTTGCAACCTGTACCATACAAAAATGAGCAGGGGCGTGAACAATAACAACCTCACCAACACCAGCATGATCCGCCACATGGCATCAAAGCACCGTAATAGGTGGGCTGAACGCCTGGGTCCACAATCTGTGTCTGCGGGTCACACCACTGCCTCCTCTTCCCCTGTGTTACGTGCTGTCCAATCCCCTGTCAAAGGCGCAGGCCCGGATGCCTCTCGCCCTTCACCTGGAACTTCGCAAGCACCTTTAGTGACCACATCCACTTCTGTGTCCCAGCGCACGGACACTGAGGCCTTCCGCAGCCTGATGTCAGCGGCTGTCCCATGTTACGCAGTCTCCAGCCGCCACTATTTTTCAAGGTGCGCCGTGCCCGCCTTACACCAACATGTGTCCCGTAACATCACACGTGCCCTGACCAAAGCAGTTACTGGGAAGGTCCACTTAACCATGGACACATTGACAAGTGCATTCGGACAGGGATGCTACATTTCCCTGATGGCACACTGGGTGAATGTTGTCGAGGCTGGGAGCAAGTCGTACCCTGGGATCGCACAGGTGCTACTGACGCTAAGGATTGCAGGCCCTAGGTCGATCAGGGTTTCTGCAAGCACCTACGTTAGTGGCTCCATCCCCCAATTCTCCTCCTCCACTTCCACCTATGAATTATCCGCGTGCAGCACAAGTCAGTTATCAGTCGGTAGCTGGAAGCAGTGTAGCACTGTAGTGGGGAAACAGCAACAGGCTGAGCTGAAGCTGATATGCTTAGGGGACAAACAGCACACCACCGCAGAGCTGTGGCAGGGGATAAGAGACCAGACTGAGCTGTGGCTCTCGCCACTCAACCTAGAACTAGGCATGGTTGTGTCTGATAATGGCCGTAACTTGGTGGTGGCTTTGGAGCACAGAAAGCTCAGACACTTCCGATGCCTAGCCCACGTCTTATACTTAGTGGTTCAGCGGTTTCTCAAAGCCTACCCCAATTTGCCTGAGATGTTGGCCGGGCTTTGTGAGCAGCAGAGGGCAGTAGTGGAATACCAGTTGCAACATGGTTGTCACCTTTCCAGTCAGCTTCCGCTATTTACAAGCGAGGAGTGGGCATGGATGTCTGACCTCTGTGAGGTTTTAAGAAACTTTAAGGAATCAACACAGATGGTGAGCGGTAATAACGCTATTATAAGCCTAACCATCCCACTTCTGTGTCTACTCAAACGCTCGCTGCTCACAATTAAGGACGACGCTTTGCATGTGGAAGAGGTGGAAATGGGGGAAGACATTACACAGGGTGATAGCCAGACCACCCTAAGTTCGTCTTTTCAGTGCGAATTGGGCGATGAAGAGGAGGAGGAGCAGGAGACGGTTGCCTCCGCTACAGAGGGTAGTACCCATGGAAGTTTAATTCCATCTGTCCAGCGTGGGTGGGCAGAAGAGGAGGAAGAGGATGAGGAGATTGAAAGTCATTCTCCTGATGACGACAGTGAAGTCTTGCCTGTTGGTACTCTGGCACACATGGCTGACTTCATGTTAGGATGCCTTTCCCGTGACCCATGCGTTATACGCATTTTAGACAACACGGATTACTGGTTGTTCACCCTTCTTGACCCCCGCTACAAAGAGAACTTCTCATCTCTCATTCTTCTGGTGGAGAGGACGAGCAAAACGTTGCAATACCAGAAGATCCTTGTTGAAAAATTGCTCCAAAAATCTCCATCTGACAACTCTAGCGGCAGAGTCCTTAGTTCCTTGGCCAACCAAGGAGGGCAGACAAGGGGAACACACAGCAGTTCCAACATAGGCAGGGCAACACTCTCCAAAGCCTGGGACAGTTTCATGACACCCCGCCTGCACCCTCACCCTGATGTGCAGCCTAGTGTCACAAGGAGGGAAACATTTTGGGAGATGGTGAAGGAGTACATAACAGACCGTGCAATGATCCCTCAGTGCCTTACAACTACTAAGTGTCCAAGCTGGACACGTGGGACGAACTGGCGCTCTACGCCTTGGAGGTTCTGGCCTGCCGCGAGCGTTTTGTCTGAGCGGGTATTTAGTGCTGCTGGTGACATTATAACAGATAAGCGTATCCGCCTGTCAACTGAAAATGCTGACAGGTTGACTCTTATAAAAATGAACAAGGCCTGGATTGACCATGACTTCTCGACTCCACCAGAGGAAAGCTGATGAACATAAAGGCACTTTAAATGTGTTGTTTATAATGTACTGAATACACTGTATTCCCATGCACCCCTTCCACCACAAACAAGGGTATATGGTTGAATCTTCCTTTTCTCATCCTCCTTCTCCTCTTCCATCATATCAACATGCTTATTCATCTCATATAATGCCCTCGCTTATATGCCCTTCACATATAATGTTTTGCAGAGTCAGCTCAGCTGCAGGCCCTCGTATATAATTTTTTAGAGGGTCAGCTCACCAGCAGGCCCTCACCTACAATGTTTTACAGGGTCAGCTCACCAGCAGGCCCTCGCATATAATTTTTTAGAGGGTCAGCTCACCAGCAGGCACGCACCAAAAATCTTTTACAGGGTCAGCTCCCTGCAGGCCCTCACCTAATTATACCTAATAGGTAATTTGCGCGCATGCTGCCTTCTTTCGATGTGGTAGCTATAGCCGTTTCTCAGGCTCCCTCTCCGGAATTGAACCATGATTCCCCGCTACCCATGGTCACCATGGTTTCGCTGAAAATAACATCAAAAGTTGATAGGGCAGACATCCGAATGGATAATCGCCGTCACAGGGACGTGCGATCGGCCCCAGGTTAACTAGAGTCACCAAAGCGGCAGCAGGCCCTCGCCCATAATGTTTTAATTGGTCAGATCAGCAGCCCTTGCGCCAAATGTTTTTGAGGGTCACTAGCAGGCCATCAATCATAATTTTTCAAGGCTGTGTAACAAAGGGTGTATTGGAGTGTCGGTTGCTTGTAATTTTTGGCAGCCCTTTTACTTAGTGCATAGGTTTTATGAGTGTAAGAGTTCCACTACCTGAACAATTGTACCACAATGTGAATGAGGCCCTCCTTTATGTGATATACAGGTTGTATCGGAGTGCCTCTTCCTTGTAATTTTTGGCAGCACTTGCACTTTTTAAACAAGTAAATATACAGGAAAGAATGTTTCCTAACAATTTTTCCTCTAAAATCAATTTTATCTTCGGTTTGGTGCGTATTATTGTCAGTCTGTAAAAGTGGCGTACTACTCGTTCAACATCATTCCCAGCAGCGACCTGGGTGTCCAAGATGCATCCAGACATCCTCCCCATGCTGTTCGCGAACCATTTCAGTGGTGTTTCCATCAGTTTCTAACCTTTTCCTATGAACCAGGCACCGTCCCCTCTTCAGAGCAGGGGGTGCCTGGTTTAATGCTTGGGTTCTCCCATTGACTTCCTTTATACTCGGGTGCTCGGTAGAGCACCCAAGCATCCCAATGTGTTCGGCCAGAGCACCCGAGCACTTTAATGCTCGATCAACACTAGTGGTTAGTTCTCCAAGATCTTTGGAACAACCTCACTTTGTGTGCAAGTCTACCTAGAAGAACTGATGCTGTTATGAAGGCAAAGGATGGTCACAACTAGTGTTGAGTGAATCGAAGTCTGATCCGAATTTTAGGTAAAATTGAATTCGCTGTGAAGCTGAATTTCCTCATGCTTTGTAGTTGTGGTAGTAAATCGATTTTCCCCGAAGTAGCGTAAAAAAATGAAAATAAATCATATTTACCTCATCCATATGCTCGCAAAGGGCCAGCTGCCGCCATCATGATTGAAGACCTCATACGAAATCCCATGCGTGGTGACGTATTACTGTACATCACCACTTGTAAGATTTTGCGTTAGATCTTCAATCAAGATGGTGGCAGCCGGCCCTTTGCAAGTATGATTTACTTTTTTATTTTTTTATTTTACACCCGAATATTGCTATCAGATGCCGCGATCATGTATGAATGCGGCATCTGAAGGGAACAATGACAGTAAGTGATCTGAGGGGTACAAAAAAAGCAAATCTTTTTGTAAAATTCAACAAAGCAGTCAAATCAAATTTTTGAATATTGTTTTGATTTAGATTTCTCTTTTGTTCATTCATTTTCCATTTTTCAATCATTAAACTATTAACACTATTTTTTAAAGCATTCTTACTTCACATAATTTTTCCCACATCTGCCTAAAACTTTTGCACATTGCCATACCTAAGGACAAAGACATTGCTTCAAAGCGAAGGGGGCATGGTCTAAAGCAGGGGTGCACAACCTTTTGGTCTTGGGGGCCACATTGTCACTCTAAAGGGGCTGCAAAAAAAAGTTATCATCGCTCGTTTGCAACAGCCTATTACACAGGCGGATGCAAAGTGAATGGGAAGGAATGATCTCGATCAGTCATTACTCCCTCATTTAGCTATATTGATTACTGGTGGCCCATCCCTGATTACACAGAGAGCTGTCATCCTGATAAAATATGCAAATCAGTCGATAAAAGAGTGATTCCTAGTTTATCACTGATCAGCGGCATGATTATACAGGCCAGTTATCAGGAATGAGCTCTGCTATGAACACTGGTTTCCAGTAATTGTCTCGAATATCGTGCAGTGTAATAGGGGCTTAAAGGGATTTCTCAGTAAAAAGGATTTTGCATGGCCCTGAAACAGAAGATTATCATAATTTCCTGCTCTGTGCCGCTCCCACTGTCTCCATCTTCTGGTCCCAGCGTTGTTTACATCTGGCTGGCTATGGTCAGTTGCACCGCTCAACCCAATGACTGGCTGCAGTGGTGATGCAGTGTCCCACTACCCTCGTGGGTACTGCAAAGCTGTTGTGCATTGCTTTGCATTTCTTATATAGCCTGTTTTTATGCTGCAATGCATCTTTATGTGTAATCCCTGCTTACAGGTGTATTTAGATTGCATTTCACTGAGCCTACCACTAGGGGGAGATAACACCTCCCATATATATGTAGTGTCCCACTAGGTAAAGGTGGGCACTACACAAAGGCTAATGTGTTTTACATGCAATGTATTTCCCTGTGTTATCTGGGTGTCAGGCCTGTTAGGGTGCAGTTTAGCCTCCCAGGCGTTAGAGGGAGCTGGAGAGCCCTAGATATATATAGGTAGGCCCAGACAGGGGAGTGGTAGTGTATTCCAGGGGACTAGAGGAGTCACTTAGTCTACCTGAAGCTCCTGAGGCTAGGATTAGCTCAGTTGAGACACCCCAGTAGTAGGACGGGACCTCCTGGGAGAAACCTGCAGTTAACATCAAGCCAAGCAGAGACAGTGCAACCAGCTGAGATAAGTAAGCTAATGGGCAGAGGAACTATAAAGTAAGAGCAAGAGTAAATACGGGAGGAATATATAATTACCAAGGATTTAAGCCAGCATTTAGGCATCCGGGCCTTGGGATAGAAACCAGACAGGAGTTCTAAAGAACAGCGTACACTATTTCTGAGGAGAAGGTACAACCTGATTCTGAGTGTGTTGTTGATTACCCTCTGAGTATCTTGCACAGAATTATACCTGCCAGTATTTGAAATAAGCCTGCTTGTGAAGCTTGTGATATAAGGGACTGCATTACCATCTTGTTGTACAAAGTTGGACTGTTATAAGTAAAGCAACGTTTGGTTCACTATACCACCTGTGTACCTCACTTATTGCTACTGGAAACCGGTGTGCCACCGTTACAGGCACTGGCGTCACAAATCTTAAAGGGACCTTGCCTCAGGCACTCTAAACACCTGCAACATCCAGGGCACCTCACACAACATCAGGCCAGGTCTCTCCATACAGAGTGTGCCCCAGAGGAACTTGTGTCTACCTCTCCTTCACTGCCGCATGCCTGCCCAGGGTTCTCCTCCAGATAGTGAGTAACCCTCGATTGCCCATAACCGTGACCTCACTTCGCAATACCCTGCAGGTCTGGCGTGCTGCATAATTTGGCGTCACAAACAGGATTCTGAACATTCCTGCGCCATTGCGGATACAAGAACTGTGTGCTATTATATGCCTTAAAGTGACCAAGCCCTAAATGCTTTATTGAAAAATTGCTGGGCCAAAGAACTGTAATAATTTGCGGTGTGAAGATTATATTGCATGGACTGTTTTACTGTTGTAAAGCCACCGCTTGCTGTTTGTGAATAGACAGCGTTTTGCTTAAAGATGGCCGCTTAGCTTGCTTGGATTTACTGCTGCGTCATCTTCATACTAAATTGGCGGTAAAAATTGGCGCCCTTTTGCTGAAAAGTGCGGGAAGGGTTATATGTCGGCGCCACCGCCCTGTCTGGACATTTGCATGTCTGCAGAAATGGACTCCGCCTCCCCCATACTGGAGTACCTGGGGGGCGGCCTCCCAGTGCAATGGGAGGATCTGTCTGAAATTGTTGGCGCCACCCTGTCGCTCTCCGGAGAAGGATCGAGCATGTTGAAGAGTGAAGACTGCTCTGCTGGGATGTCCGCGCCTGATCTGTTGAAAATGGATCCTAATACTATGGAGCAAGAGGACGCTCCACCGGCCTACTCTCCGGGACCGGAGAGACCCGCCTGCCCGCCACCGAGGACGCAACCGGAGAACTACTATGGCTCCTGGAGAGACTTTTTCCAACCCTCATTTAAATGGTCGGCGCTGATGGCAGAGATACGGGAGGCCACCATAAAGAGAACTACTAAAACCAAAATCTACTACGAGGAACTGGCAAAGACCGTTCATGAGCGACACACTGACACCCAACCCCGCCTGGAAAGGAGAAAGGGGTTGGTTGTGGCATTTGACAAGGACCGTGGCTACGGTTTTATCCAAGATTATACTACCGGCAGAGACTTGTACGTTAATCGGAGGTCCGTCAAGCGGAGTTACCTCCCTGAAAGCATGCACAACCTCCGCGAGGGAGAAGAAGTGGAGTTCACCCCTGCCGAGGGCCTGCGAGGCCCATATGCCACTGCCGTGACCCGTCCCAGGAAAGAACCGGAGGACTGAGAAGCTGATGAGGACTATACTGGCTGCGAGCGCGAACCAGCGCGCTCTCCAGAACCGGCCCATCATGCATTTCAAGAGCGGGGCTCTTTCATTGGCCAGAATGTATTTTGGCAACCAACGGTAGTGGAGAAGTGGGTGAGCCCATATCCGTCCCCTGAGCTGCCTCGCTGGGAGAAAACTATTAAAGAGATCGAGAACCTGGAAAGATTCCACGTGACCCTGGACAACATCCGAAAGGGTAAAAGACCAGATGCGTCACCTGAACCTGCAGCGGCTGCCCAGGATGCGACTCCCCTACCTGTACCAGCGGAAGCTCCGGAAGACAGCGATCCCGAGTCCGAGAGCCTGGATGACCAGATTGTCCGCCTGGAGGAACAGCTGCGAGGACTGCGCCGGCTTGCCACTGCCAGAATCCGGACGCCACCTAAGAAGGAAGAGGTCCGCCTTCAGTACTCGGACGTCGCTGGGTCAGAGGTAAGGGTACCTGTCCCAGCCGTTCCGCCACCCTTTGTACCTGCAGCTGCGTTGAGGCCCCCAAGGAGGCCCTCTTATACTGTGCCCTGTCGTGTAGAGCCAGCTGTCCAGGAATCCACTGAACCGCTTGCAGCAGCGGTACCTAGGCCAGCACAGCCTACAATTGTTATGCCTGGACGGATGCAGTCTCCAACTGTGATTAACCCACTGCCCAGGACTGATTGGTTAGTGGAACACCAAAGGCATCTCCTCAACGCTAAGGAGATTGTCCAGGAACGTATGGAAATTGTTCGAGGAAGGCAGCAAAAAGACTATGACCAGACTGCCCATGCGGAACCCCTGGCTCTTGGAGACAAGGTGTGTTTAAAAAACAACCACCGGACCAGCAAGTTGGACAGTAAATGGGAAAGGATTCCCTATATTATCACTGCCATACCCAATGCTGCAGCCCACATTTACCAAGTCTCCAGGGAAGGAAAAGGTTCCCAAATCGTTCACAGGAACCGTCTTAAGCCTTGTATAGAAGGAGAACCAGCGGCAGAGGATATGCAGCCTGAGCCTTCTGAAGAAGAGTTGCCGGCTCCACCTATGGACCCTATGCAGGCTGTGGAGGACTTGATCCATGATAAAGAGCCGCTCCACTGGGCCCTTACGCCTTGGTTGAATTTACTGGTTCCTGCTCCTGCTCCTGTTAGTCCTCCGCCTCAGGATATCTTACCCCAGAGAGCTCCTGAAGTGGCTCCAGAGGCGGTGAGCTCCCCTGACCTTCCTGAGTCCAGGCATGAAGAATCCCTGCCACTAAGGAGGTCCACTCGTTCTACCAGGGGACACCCACCTGTGAGGTTTGGGGACTACATTATGGGCCCAGGTAGCCCCTCACGGGAAACCCCTGTTTAACCCTTTGCAAGCCTGGGTACGGACTCATGTGATCCTGTGAGCCTCCAAGGACTTATGGTTGTTTGCGTTATTATGGACAATTTGCATTTAAAGTTTATAATGGACTATCCTGGTATTATTGATATGCTGCACCAGGTCAGCGCCCCTGTTCCCTTACCTTATCCTGAAAGAAGAGAACGACGCCCCTTTTCACCACACCTCTCAGTGACACTGTTCGCCATTGTTTTGTATTGTAATTGTGGTGATTGTTGTGTATGCATTTTCTTCCTTTGTCTTTCAGGCTGCCGCTTCCAGATGGGCGGATCCTCCATGTTGCGCCGAGGACGGGCAACGTCATAGCGTGGGGGTATGTAGTGTCCCACTAGGTAAAGGTGGGCACTACACAAGGGTTAATGTGTTTTACATGCAATGTATTTCCCTGTGTTATCTGGGTGTCAGGCCTGTTAGGGTGCAGTTTAGCCTCCCAGGCGTTAGAGAAGGCTGGAGAGCCCTAGATATATATAGGTAGGCCCAGACAGGGGACGGGACCTCCTGGGAGAAACCTGCAGTTACCCTCAAGCCAAGCAGAGACAGTGCAACCAGCTGAGATAAGTAAGCTAATGGGCAGAGGAACTATAAAGTAAGAGCAAGAATCAATATGGGAGGAAGATATAATTACCAAGGATTTAAGCCAGCATTTAGGCATCCGGGCCTTGGGATAGAAACCAGACAGGAGTTCTAAAGAACAGCGTACACTATTTCTGAGGAGAAGGTACAACCTGATTCTGAGTGTGTTGTTGATTACCCTCTGAGTATCTTGCACAGAATTATACCTGCCAGTATTTGAAATAAGCCTGCTTGTGAAGCTTGTGATATAAGGGACTGCATTACCATCTTGTTGTACAAAGTTGGACTGTTATAAGTAAAGCAACGTTTGGTTCACTATACCACCTGTGTACCTCACTTATTGCTACTGGAAACCGGTGTGCCACCGTTACAGGCACTGGCGTCACAAATCTTAAAGGGACCTTGCTTCAGGCACTCTAAACACCTGCAACATCCAGGGCACCTCACACAACATCAGGCCAGGTCTCTCCATACAGAGTGTGCCCCAGAGGAACTTGTGTCTACCTCTCCTTCACTGCCGCATGCCTGCCCAGGGTTCTCCTCCAGATAGTGAGTAACCCTCGATTGCCCATAACCGTGACCTCACTTCGCAATACCCTGCAGGTCTGGCGTGCTGCATAATTTGGCGTCACAAACAGGATTCTGAACATTCCTGCGCCATTGCGGATACAAGAACTGTGTGCTATTATATGCCTTAAAGTGACCAAGCCCTAAATGCTTTATTGAAAAATTGCTGGGCCAAAGAACTGTAATAATTTGCGGTGTGAAGATTATATTGCATGGACTGTTTTACTGTTGTAAAGCCACCGCTTGCTGTTTGTGAATAGACAGCGTTTTGCTTAAAGATGGCCGCTTAGCTTGCTTGGATTTACTGCTGCGTCATCTTCATACTAAATTGGCGGTAAAAATTGGCGCCCTTTTGCTGAAAAGTGCGGGAAGGGTTATATGTCGGCGCCACCGCCCTGTCTGGACATTTGCATGTCTGCAGAAATGGACTCCGCCTCCCCCATACTGGAGTACCTGGGGGGCGGCCTCCCAGTGCAATGGGAGGATCTGTCTGAAATTGTTGGCGCCACCCTGTCGCTCTCCGGAGAAGGATCGAGCATGTTGAAGAGTGAAGACTGCTCTGCTGGGATGTCCGCGCCTGATCTGTTGAAAATGGATCCTAATACTATGGAGCAAGAGGACGCTCCACCGGCCTACTCTCCGGGACCGGAGAGACCCGCCTGCCCGCCACCGAGGACGCAACCGGAGAACTACTATGGCTCCTGGAGAGACTTTTTCCAACCCTCATTTAAATGGTCGGCGCTGATGGCAGAGATACGGGAGGCCACCATAAAGAGAACTACTAAAACCAAAATCTACTACGAGGAACTGGCAAAGACCGTTCATGAGCGACACACTGACACCCAACCCCGCCTGGAAAGGAGAAAGGGGTTGGTTGTGGCATTTGACAAGGACCGTGGCTACGGTTTTATCCAAGATTATACTACCGGCAGAGACTTGTACGTTAATCGGAGGTCCGTCAAGCGGAGTTACCTCCCTGAAAGCATGCACAACCTCCGCGAGGGAGAAGAAGTGGAGTTCACCCCTGCCGAGGGCCTGCGAGGCCCATATGCCACTGCCGTGACCCGTCCCAGGAAAGAACCGGAGGACTGAGAAGCTGATGAGGACTATACTGGCTGCGAGCGCGAACCAGCGCGCTCTCCAGAACCGGCCCATCATGCATTTCAAGAGCGGGGCTCTTTCATTGGCCAGAATGTATTCTGGCAACCAACGGTAGTGGAGAAGTGGGTGAGCCCATATCCGTCCCCTGAGCTGCCTCGCTGGGAGAAAACTATTAAAGAGATCGAGAACCTGGAAAGATTCCACGTGACCCTGGACAACATCCGAAAGGGTAAAAGACCAGATGCGTCACCTGAACCTGCAGCGGCTGCCCAGGATGCGACTCCCCTACCTGTACCAGCGGAAGCTCCGGAAGACAGCGATCCCGAGTCCGAGAGCCTGGATGACCAGATTGTCCGCCTGGAGGAACAGCTGCGAGGACTGCGCCGGCTTGCCACTGCCAGAATCCGGACGCCACCTAAGAAGGAAGAGGTCCGCCTTCAGTACTCGGACGTCGCTGGGTCAGAGGTAAGGGTACCTGTCCCAGCCGTTCCGCCACCCTTTGTACCTGCAGCTGCGTTGAGGCCCCCAAGGAGGCCCTCTTATACTGTGCCCTGTCGTGTAGAGCCAGCTGTCCAGGAATCCACTGAACCGCTTGCAGCAGCGGTACCTAGGCCAGCACAGCCTACAATTGTTATGCCTGGACGGATGCAGTCTCCAACTGTGATTAACCCACTGCCCAGGACTGATTGGTTAGTGGAACACCAAAGGCATCTCCTCAACGCTAAGGAGATTGTCCAGGAACGTATGGAAATTGTTCGAGGAAGGCAGCAAAAAGACTATGACCAGACTGCCCATGCGGAACCCCTGGCTCTTGGAGACAAGGTGTGTTTAAAAAACAACCACCGGACCAGCAAGTTGGACAGTAAATGGGAAAGGATTCCCTATATTATCACTGCCATACCCAATGCTGCAGCCCACATTTACCAAGTCTCCAGGGAAGGAAAAGGTTCCCAAATCGTTCACAGGAACCGTCTTAAGCCTTGTATAGAAGGAGAACCAGCGGCAGAGGATATGCAGCCTGAGCCTTCTGAAGAAGAGTTGCCGGCTCCACCTATGGACCCTATGCAGGCTGTGGAGGACTTGATCCATGATAAAGAGCCGCTCCACTGGGCCCTTACGCCTTGGTTGAATTTACTGGTTCCTGCTCTTGCTCCTGTTAGTCCTCCGCCTCAGGATATCTTACCCCAGAGAGCTCCTGAAGTGGCTCCAGAGGCGGTGAGCTCCCCTGACCTTCCTGAGTCCAGGCATGAAGAATCCCTGCCACTAAGGAGGTCCACTCGTTCTACCAGGGGACACCCACCTGTGAGGTTTGGGGACTACATTATGGGCCCAGGTAGCCCCTCACGGGAAACCCCTGTTTAACCCTTTGCAAGCCTGGGTACGGACTCATGTGATCCTGTGAGCCTCCAAGGACTTATGGTTGTTTGCGTTATTATGGACAATTTGCATTTAAAGTTTATAATGGACTATCCTGGTATTATTGATATGCTGCACCAGGTCAGCGCCCCTGTTCCCTTACCTTATCCTGAAAGAAGAGAACGACGCCCCTTTTCACCACACCTCTCAGTGACACTGTTCGCCATTGTTTTGTATTGTAATTGTGGTGATTGTTGTGTATGCATTTTCTTCCTTTGTCTTTCAGGCTGCCGCTTCCAGATGGGCGGATCCTCCATGTTGCGCCGAGGACGGGCAACGTCATAGCGTGGGGGTATGTAGTGTCCCACTAGGTAAAGGTGGGCACTACACAAGGGTTAATGTGTTTTACATGCAATGTATTTCCCTGTGTTATCTGGGTGTCAGGCCTGTTAGGGTGCAGTTTAGCCTCCCAGGCGTTAGAGGGAGCTGGAGAGCCCTAGATATATATAGGTAGGCCCAGACAGGGGACGGGACCTCCTGGGAGAAACCTGCAGTTACCCTCAAGCCAAGCAGAGACAGTGCAACCAGCTGAGATAAGTAAGCTAATGGGCAGAGGAACTATAAAGTAAGAGCAAGAATCAATACGGGAGGAAGATATAATTACCAAGGATTTAAGCCAGCATTTAGGCATCCGGGCCTTGGGATAGAAACCAGACAGGAGTTCTAAAGAACAGCGTACACTATTTCTGAGGAGAAGGTACAACCTGATTCTGAGTGTGTTGTTGATTACCCTCTGAGTATCTTGCACAGAATTATACCTGCCAGTATTTGAAATAAGCCTGCTTGTGAAGCTTGTGATATAAGGGACTGCATTACCATCTTGTTGTACAAAGTTGGACTGTTATAAGTAAAGCAACGTTTGGTTCACTATACCACCTGTGTACCTCACTTATTGCTACTGGAAACCGGTGTGCCACCTTTACAGGCACTGGCGTCACAAATCTTAAAGGGACCTTGCCTCAGGCACTCTAAACACCTGCAACATCCAGGGCACCTCACACAACATCAGGCCAGGTCTCTCCATACAGAGTGTGCCCCAGAGGAACTTGTGTCTACCTCTCCTTCACTGCCGCATGCCTGCCCAGGGTTCTCCTCCAGATAGTGAGTAACCCTCGATTGCCCATAACCGTGACCTCACTTCGCAATACCCTGCAGGTCTGGCGTGCTGCATAATTTGGCGTCACAAACAGGATTCTGAACATTCCTGCGCCATTGCGGATACAAGAACTGTGTGCTATTATATGCCTTAAAGTGACCAAGCCCTAAATGCTTTATTGAAAAATTGCTGGGCCAAAGAACTGTAATAATTTGCGGTGTGAAGATTATATTGCATGGACTGTTTTACTGTTGTAAAGCCACCGCTTGCTGTTTGTGAATAGACAGCGTTTTGCTTAAAGATGGCCGCTTAGCTTGCTTGGATTTACTGCTGCGTCATCTTCATACTAAATTGGCGGTAAAAATTGGCGCCCTTTTGCTGAAAAGTGCGGGAAGGGTTATATGTCGGCGCCACCGCCCTGTCTGGACATTTGCATGTCTGCAGAAATGGACTCCGCCTCCCCCATACTGGAGTACCTGGGGGGCGGCCTCCCAGTGCAATGGGAGGATCTGTCTGAAATTGTTGGCGCCACCCTGTCGCTCTCCGGAGAAGGATCGAGCATGTTGAAGAGTGAAGACTGCTCTGCTGGGATGTCCGCGCCTGATCTGTTGAAAATGGATCCTAGTACTATGGAGCAAGAGGACGCTCCACCGGCCTACTCTCCGGGACCGGAGAGACCCGCCTGCCCGCCACCGAGGACGCAACCGGAGAACTACTATGGCTCCTGGAGAGACTTTTTCCAACCCTCATTTAAATGGTCGGCGCTGATGGCAGAGATACGGGAGGCCACCATAAAGAGAACTACTAAAACCAAAATCTACTACGAGGAACTGGCAAAGACCGTTCATGAGCGACACACTGACACCCAACCCCGCCTGGAAAGGAGAAAGGGGTTGGTTGTGGCATTTGACAAGGACCGTGGCTACGGTTTTATCCAAGATTATACTACCGGCAGAGACTTGTACGTTAATCGGAGGTCTGTCAAGCGGAGTTACCTCCCTGAAAGCATGCACAACCTCCGCGAGGGAGAAGAAGTGGAGTTCACCCCTGCCGAGGGCCTGCGAGGCCCATATGCCACTGCCGTGACCCGTCCCAGGAAAGAATCGGAGGACTGAGAAGCTGATGAGGACTATACTGGCTGCGAGCGCGAACCAGCGCGCTCTCCAGAACCGGCCCATCATGCATTTCAAGAGCGGGGCTCTTTCATTGGCCAGAATGTATTCTGGCAACCAACGGTAGTGGAGAAGTGGGTGAGCCCATATCCGTCCCCTGAGCTGCCTCGCTGGGAGAAAACTATTAAAGAGATCGAGAACCTGGAAAGATTCCACGTGACCCTGGACAACATCCGAAAGGGTAAAAGACCAGATGCGTCACCTGAACCTGCAGCGGCTGCCCAGGATGCGACTCCCCTACCTGTACCAGCGGAAGCTCCGGAAGACAGCGATCCCGAGTCCGAGAGCCTGGATGACCAGATTGTCCGCCTGGAGGAACAGCTGCGAGGACTGCGCCGGCTTGCCACTGCCAGAATCCGGACGCCACCTAAGAAGGAAGAGGTCCGCCTTCAGTACTCGGACGTCGCTGGGTCAGAGGTAAGGGTACCTGTCCCAGCCGTTCCGCTACCCTTTGTACCTGCAGCTGCGTTGAGGCCCCCAAGGAGGCCCTCTTATACTGTGCACCGTCGTGTAGAGCCAGCTGTCCAGGAATCCACTGAACCGCTTGCAGCAGCGGTACCTAGGCCAGCACAGCCTACAATTGTTATGCCTGGACGGATGCAGTCTCCAACTGTGATTAACCCACTGCCCAGGACTGATTGGGTAGTGGAACACCAAAGGCATCTCCTCAACGCTAAGGAGATTGTCCAGGAACGTATGGAAATTGTTCGAGGAAGGCAGCAAAAAGACTATGACCAGACTGCCCATGCGGAACCCCTGGCTCTTGGAGACAAGGTGTGTTTAAAAAACAACCACCGGACCAGCAAGTTGGACAGTAAATGGGAAAGGATTCCCTATATTATCACTGCCATACCCAATGCTGCAGCCCACATTTACCAAGTCTCCAGGGAAGGAAAAGGTTCCCAAATCGTTCACAGGAACCGTCTTAAGCCTTGTATAGAAGGAGAACCAGCGGCAGAGGATATGCAGCCTGAGCCTTCTGAAGAAGAGTTGCCGGCTCCACCTATGGACCCTATGCAGGCTGTGGAGGACTTGATCCATGATAAAGAGCCGCTCCACTGGGCCCTTACGCCTTGGTTGAATTTACTGGTTCCTGCTCCTGCTCCTGTTAGTCCTCCGCCTCAGGATATCTTACCCCAGAGAGCTCCTGAAGTGGCTCCAGAGGCGGTGAGCTCCCCTGACCTTCCTGAGTCCAGGCATGAAGAATCCCTGCCACTAAGGAGGTCCACTCGTTCTACCAGGGGACACCCACCTGTGAGGTTTGGGGACTACATTATGGGCCCAGGTAGCCCCTCACGGGAAACCCCTGTTTAACCCTTTGCAAGCCTGGGTACGGACTCATGTGATCCTGTGAGCCTCCAAGGACTTATGGTTGTTTGCGTTATTATGGACAATTTGCATTTAAAGTTTATAATGGACTATCCTGGTATTATTGATATGCTGCACCAGGTCAGCGCCCCTGTTCCCTTACCTTATCCTGAAAGAAGAGAACGACGCCCCTTTTCACCACACCTCTCAGTGACACTGTTCGCCATTGTTTTGTATTGTAATTGTGGTGATTGTTGTGTATGCATTTTCTTCCTTTGTCTTTCAGGCTGCCGCTTCCAGATGGGCGGATCCTCCATGTTGCGCCGAGGACGGGCAACGTCATAGCGTGGGGGTATGTAGTGTCCCACTAGGTAAAGGTGGGCACTACACAAGGGTTAATGTGTTTTACATGCAATGTATTTCCCTGTGTTATCTGGGTGTCAGGCCTGTTAGGGTGCAGTTTAGCCTACCAGGCGTTAGAGGGAGCTGGAGAGCCCTAGATATATATAGGTAGGCCCAGACAGGGGATGGGACCTCCTGGGAGAAACCTGCAGTTACCCTCAAGCCAAGCAGAGACAGTGCAACCAGCTGAGATAAGTAAGCTAATGGGCAGAGGAACTATAAAGTAAGAGCAAGAATCAATACGGGAGGAAGATATAATTACCAAGGATTTAAGCCAGCATTTAGGCATCCGGGCCTTGGGATAGAAACCAGACAGGAGTTCTAAAGAACAGCGTACACTATTTCTGAGGAGAAGGTACAACCTGATTCTGAGTGTGTTGTTGATTACCCTCTGAGTATCTTGCACAGAATTATACCTGCCAGTATTTGAAATAAGCCTGCTTGTGAAGCTTGTGATATAAGGGACTGCATTACCATCTTGTTGTACAAAGTTGGACTGTTATAAGTAAAGCAACGTTTGGTTCACTATACCACCTGTGTACCTCACTTATTGCTACTGGAAACCGGTGTGCCACCGTTACAGGCACTGGCGTCACAAATCTTAAAGGGACCTTGCCTCAGGCACTCTAAACACCTGCAACATCCAGGGCACCTCACACAACATCAGGCCAGGTCTCTCCATACAGAGTGTGCCCCAGAGGAACTTGTGTCTACCTCTCCTTCACTGCCGCATGCCTTCCCAGGGTTCTCCTCCAGATAGTGAGTAACCCTCGATTGCCCATAACCGTGACCTCACTTCGCAATACCCTGCAGGTCTGGCGTGCTGCATATATAGCTCAGCTCAGGCCTAGTCAATGAGTATCTAGCCAGTTAGTTCCAGTTCAGTCTGAGTCTGGAGTTTGATCCCTGAGTTGAAGTGCTCCATTCACTCAGTAGGATATTAAATTCAAAGAATTATAAAGAAGCAGACCCCCAAAGGGTTACGGCCATCTCTACAAGTGCCTTAGGACCTTTGGATTCAAAAGTTAAGGTATCACCAGGCTCCGGCAACCTCACTAACCTGCACTGGGATAACCAGGACCAGCCTAGCAGTCCTCTACCAGTAAGGCTCCAACCTTTATAATTTAATAGCTAGAGAGACAGGCATTACACCTGTCAGTAGTGGACCTGTTGCAGTTTTTACCTCTGTCCATCTCAAAGAGACTGTTTAATACTTGGATGTTATTGTTACCAGGAGCAACGTTTTGTAAAAGTTATAAGTTGAATTACACCATCCTCGTCTCAGTCTTTAGTTCGTCAATTAACACTACAGTAAATGGTTGTACCACCACAAAAGGTACTGGCGTCACAACTACAAGGGACCTTGCCATAGGCACATTAATGCAGACCATCAAGGGTACCTCGAACCACCATCTGGCTTGTGTCCCTTACACCAGAGTGTGCCTGTCACGGCCATGGCTATGACCGTGACTCCTGAACCGCATGCGGTTGTCAGCGGTTCTCTTTGGTGTTCAATCACAAGTGAGGGCTGTGGTATTTGCCTCACCTGTGGTTGCCGCTGGCAACAGTGTGTATGGGCAGCGTAGCAGTCGGAGCTGTGCCATTGCAGCTCGCTACGTTGTGCATGCGGTTTTGTGTGATGTGTGTATGTGTGCACTTGCTTTTTATGTTATTGTGTGCACGTCTCCTTTAAGTTGATGTCTTCCCTTCCCTGGTGCTGGAAGGGTTAACTCCCTTCCCAGTGTGTGTCTGGTATGCGGTATGCATACCTTCGAAAGAGGGTGCAGCATGCAGTACCATACCATTGTGGTCTGCATGCGCGTTCTCCGGAGGGAGAGCGTTCCTGGGGGTTCTCCGTTAACGGCACGGTTGGTGGCTTATTCCCCGCCACCTTACCTTCCGTGTCCGTGTTGGGGATCCCTCGTTCCTCTCTATGTTCCCATCTCTGGTCGTCTGCTGGCAGCACTCCGTAAGTGGTCCGGCTGCGTGCTGGTTAGGAGTGTCTGCTGGCAGCGACTGGAGTGGGGACGTGAGTTTGAGAGTCCCCTCGTTCACTCTCTGTGGTTCTCCTCCCTGTGTCACTGGTGCGGGCTGCAGGCCTCGTCGGACTGGCTGTGTTGTGTGCTGGGAGAGGATGCAGCTGACAGTGACATTTTGGGAACCGTGTCTGAGAGTGGACGTCCCCTTCTCCCATCCCCTTGTGTGAGTCCCTCACGTGTTTTTTTTTTATTGGTGGGGGGGCTTTGAGGGGTGGGAGTGTCACGGCCATGGCTATGACCGTGACTCCTGAACCGCATGCGGTTGTCAGCGGTTCTCTTTGGTGTTCAATCACAGGTGAGGGCTGTGGTATTTGCCTCACCTGTGGTTGCCGCTGGCAACAGTGTGTATGGGCAGCGTAGCAGTCGGAGCTGTGCCATTGCAGCTCGCTACGTTGTGCATGCGGTTTTGTGTGATGTGTGTATGTGTGCACTTGCTTTTTATGTTATTGTGTGCACGTCTCCTTTAAGTTGATGTCTTCCCTTCCCTGGTGCTGGAAGGGTTAACTCCCTTCCCAGTGTGTGTGATGTCACTGGGTGTGTCTGACTGTTGGGTGTGGCCTCTTAGGCCTATATAGCCTTGGTGTTTGGCAGGGCTCAGTAGGTTGCTCCAGCATGCTTGCTGATAGCAACCTCCTGTGTTCACCAACTGCCTGTGAGAGCCACCCTTGTGGTTCATAAACCATATGTCACATTTTAGTTTTGTTAAGTTTATGTGTGATGTCTATTTGATGTTTTCCTGTTCTATCTTGTGTTAGTGCAGCTTATGGATCTGGATTCCTGTTTGCACAGGGATCCAGTCAGCAGGGCTGTGGCAGGTAGGTGGAACTCGGATAGTTCACCTGCCATATCCGTAAGTTTGTTTGTGTTCCCCTTTTTCCTGCAGCTTGGCCAGTGAGACCCCTGTTCTTCCGTGTCCAGTAGGAACAGGCCGTCTTACCTTGACTCCTAGTCCAGGGACCGGTCGGAGGGTGAGTTAGGGATCCGAGGTTCCGGAGCATGGGTCCTCCTACCTTCAAGGTCGGCCCATGCAGCTAGGAGTTAGGGTCAGGTTAGGGATGCTTTAGGAGGTGACCTGCTCCCTAATCCTGTTGTCCTGGCCGAGCAGCCAAAACATCAACTGGCATCGCACGGCTGAGGGTTTCCCCCATCCTCAGCCGTGACAGTATGAACCACAAAGGCTCCTCACATGGTCTTCCCTCGAAAGAGGGGGCAGCATGTACCGCCATCTACGGATGGGGTGCCTGCGCGTTCTCCGGAGGGAGAGCGTTATAGGGGTAGCACCGGTTACGGCGCGGTGAGTGGCTTTCCCCGCCATTTCTTTCTCACCGTGTCCGTGTTGGTGTCTCCTTATTTGTCATTCCCCTCCCCCCCTCCCATTGTTTTTTGTGCCTCACCAACCTTCCCCTATTGTTGTTGGGAGGGGCTTTGAGGGGTGGGAGTATGCATCCCCTCGAAAGAGGGTGAAGCATGTACCGCCGTCTGCGGAAGGGGTACATGCGCGCTCTTCGGAGGGAGAGCGTTCTGGGGGTTTCGCCTCTGATGGCGCGGTGAGTGGCGTTTCCCCCCCATCCCTTCACCGTTGCCTCGTGTGGCGTCCCCCTGATTTTACTACACGTGGTGTGTGTCTGGTATGCGGTATGCATACCTTCGAAAGAGGGTGCAGCATGCAGTGCCATACCCTTGTGGTCTGCATGCGCGTTCTCCGGAGGGAGAGCGTTCCTGGGGGTTCTCCGTTAACGGCACGGTTGGTGGCTTATTCCCCGCCACCTTACCTTCCGTGTCCGTGTTGGGGATCCCTCATCCCTCTCCATGTTCCCATCTCTGGTCGTTTGCTGGCAGCACTCCGTAAGTTGTCCAGCTGCGTGCTGGTTAGGGGTGTCTGCTGGCAGCGACTGGAGTGGGGACGTGTGTGGAGAGTCCCTTCGTCCATCTCTCAGTGGTTCTTTCCCCTTTGTTGCCAGTGAGGGCTGCAGTCCTCGTCGGACTGGCTAGTGTGAGCCGGGAGAGGATGCAGCTGACAGCGACCCCTTTTTTGAACCGACACTGAGAGTGGACGTCCCCTTCTCCTATCCCCTTGTCTGAGTCCCTCACGTATTTTTTTTTTGGTGGGGGGGCTTTGAGGGGTGGGAGTGTCACGGCCATGGCTATGACCGTGACTCCTGAACCGCATGCGGTTGTCAGCGGTTCTCTTTGGTGTTCAATCACAGGTGAGGGCTGTGGTATTTGCCTCACCTGTGGTTGCCGCTGGCAACAGTGTGTATGTGGCAGCGTAGCAGTCGGAGCTGTGCCATTGCAGCTCGCTACGTTGTGCATGCGGTTTTGTGTGATGTGTGTTGTGTGCACTGTGTATTATGTTTTGTGTGCACTTCCCCTTTAAGTTGTGTTTTCCCTTCTGTGTTACTGGAAGGGTTAACTTCCTTCCCAGTGTGTGTGTGATGTCACTGGGTGTGTCCAATCCTTGGGTGTGGCCACTTGGGCCTATAAAGACCTTCTCTCTTGCAGAGCTCAGTAGGTTGCTTCAGCATGCTTGCTGATAGCAGCCTCCTGTGTTTGGCATCCGCCAGTGAGAGCCACCACTGTGGTCATAGTTTAAGTTTAAGTTTGAGTTTGAGTTCATAGGTTTAAGTTAAAGTTTTATGTATGCCTATGTCTTTATGTGTGTGTTGTAGCAAGTTTGTCTGTTGGGATTTTCATATGTGTTTGTGCAGCATAACGGTTCTGGATCCCTGTCTGTTTAGGGATCCAGTCAGCAGGGCTGTGGCAGGTTGGTGAATGTCTGTTCACCTGCCATTTCCGTATTGCTGTTTCTGTTCCCCTTTTCCCAACAGCTTGGCCATTGAGGCTCCTGCTCCTCCGTGTCAAGGAGGAGTAGGTTGCCTTACCCAGCTCCTAGCTCAGGGATCTGCGGAGGGTAAGACAGGGCTCCGAGGTTCCGGCGCATGGGCCCTCCTACCTTAAAGGTCGGCCCATGCAGGTTAGGAGTTAGGGTCAGGGTAGGGACGCTGTAGGAGGTGACCTGCTCCCTGTCCTGTGGCTTCATGGCCGAGTAGCTACTCCAACACCTGGCACCTCACGGCTGAGGGTTTCCCCCATCCTCAGCCGTGACAGTGCCCCAGAGAATTCTTGTGCCGTTCTCCTCTTCACTTATGCGAACCTGCCCAGGGATGACGTAACCGTGAGTAACCAGAACTGTATTTAACTCGGCCCACCTAATGCTCACACCGTGACCTCACATATAATTTCTCCTGTCGGTCTGGTATACCGCATAATTAAAATTGGCGTCACGAACAGGATTTACTCCTTTGTGCCTTTAATGAACTGTGTGAACAGCACTTGCAAAACCCTGCATCATTATAGACTGCCTATTGTGAATGAGCCTCAATTGTTTATTGCTTTCATTGGGCCAAAAGACTGTTCAGATTGCTTAGATATCGTATGTATTGAGCTATCCTTCTACTACAAAACCGCATAGTTAAAACTGCAAAATTGTGGATTTTTCAAGAGTCAGAAGCGCTGCTTTTTGTATTTGAATGGACTGTTTTGCACCTAAGATGGCCGCCTGAAGTACTTGTAGTTGTTTGCTGCGCCATCACAGAGCAGCCTGGCGTGAAAAACTAAGTTATAACTACTGATGTCCAAAGGACTAATATACACCTATTAATTCAGCACCTATTCCAGAGTACCTAATACTTAACTTTTATTGGTGTGCTAGTAAAATAAACTGGTAACTTAATTAAATGTTAAAAATTCCAGTGCGTCGCAGTCCTCACTTGTCTATTACAGTTACTATAGTGTTATACAGCATCCCCTTTCACAATGTGGGGTACAGGTCGCTCCTAATCATCAATAAAGCAGCTGGCTGCGCGCTGCCAGCATGCTATAGACCTAGTGTTGCGATTCCCCTTATGCTGTTTGGGGCTGCACACTGCACTGTATTAAAACTGAAGCCACACGCTGCCCCCCGACATGTTTCGCCGTGACCGGCGTCTTCAGGGGTTAGGGCAGAGTGTGCGCGTGTTTCCTATCGGATGGCTTATATGACCTTTGTTGATGAGGTCATCGGCATGTGTTTTGCTTATGGGCGTAACTAGAGCCTCTGGTGGGGCTCTGATAGGTGTAGTGCCGGACCTACTTCCTCCCAGCGGCTCCTCCCATCTGCATTCGATCCGTGACCTGCATGTCGTCATCTAGTCGCGCCGCGCCTGCGCTCTGGGCCTAGATTTTTCTCACTTCACCCTACTGCGCATGTCTGTAGATTCGGCTCGCGGCGCTTAAGAATTATCCTGCTGCGCTTCTCATAGCGCATGCTCGGGAACTTGGAGAATTGGTGGAGCCTGTTTGACTGCGCATGCCCGTCAGCTCAGTGCATCAGCGCTCTGCTTCCACCTACTTCACTTGCCACAGCGCACGCTCAGGGACTTAGAATTGTAGTGAGTCCACCCTATTGATTTGATTACGATTGCGCTTGTCCCGGCGCATGCTCAGGGACTTGGTCTCCGGCGTTATAGATCCTGATTCACTATCTATCATGGCCACTCAACTTGTGTGAGTTTATCTGTGTTTGGGACACCTATCATTTTTTACTATTAAGGCCCTATATGTTGTCTTTTATTATTACTGTCCTGATACTTGTCTTATTTCCTGCTATGTTAATAGCTCACTACCTTTGCACTTCTCGCCATATTAGTCCCGGTACAGGGACCTCAGTGATATTGATATTGCCATCAAGGTGAGCCCATAGAAAGCATACTCTTTCTGTTTAAAAACTAAGTTACACCTCCTTCCAGTGCAGAGAAAGTTACTGCACCACCCCATATGCAAAGTAATTATTGAAACTGCCGCCTACCACTCCTGTAGCGGTCCGGGGAGGCCTGGCTGTATGCAAAGTGTAGCACCGCCCCTTCTGGCTGTGGATTGCGTTGAAGAGAAGCCGCACACGGGACTTAAGGGTGACGTACTCTCGCGCATCGGGAGATTTGGCGTACGTGCAAGAGAAAGGAGGATCGTCGCATTGCCAGCCAACCTCCACGGGGAAAAGCAAGTAAAAGCCCTGATCTTACTATTCAGCCTGTGAGAGATCCTCTATCAGTAATAAGGGGACATTTAATAAGAATTCTCCTCAACAGTAACCTCCGACCTGTACCGATCGTCTTAAAGGGCCATACACTCGCAACGGTTGCCTATAGCAACCCCATTCAAAAATCGCATAGAGTAAAATTTCGCCTGCAGCATTTAAATAAACTGTCATTGCCATGTCTGTTCAGGAGGAAGCCCCACAGCCTGACCTCAGCGGATCCCCTGCAGCAGCCGCAGCTGGCTCCAGTACACCGCCAGCCGCTGCAGCAGTCAGCATGATGCCACTAACCATGCCCTACTACTTTGGGGCCCCTTGGTTCCCCTGATACACTGGGGAAGCTCACACCCTAAGAGACTTTAAAGAGAAAATGTGTGCCTTGTTCAGATTGTACCCTGTCTCTACAGAGGAGCAAATGGAAATACTCCTAGCCCAAATAGAGGGAGCCGCACTCCTGGAGGTGAAATCCTGGCCTAGCTCTGAAAGAAGAACACTGGGACATATCTTTGAGAGACTTCTTTCAGAAGTCAAAATGAGGTTCTTAACCACCTCAGCCCCCAGTGCTTAAACACCCTGAAAGACCAGGCCACTTTTTACACTTCTGACCTACACTACTTTCACCGTTTATTGATCGGTCATGCAACTTACCACCCAAATGAATTTTACCTCCTTTTCTTCTCACTAATAGAGCTTTCATTTGGTGGTATTTCATTGCTGCTGACATTTTTACTTTTTTTTGTTATTAATCGAAATTTAACGATTTTTTTGCAAAAAAATGACATTTTTCACATTTCAGTTGTAAAATTTTGAAAAAAAAACGAGATCCATATATAAATTTTGCTCTAAATTTATTGTTCTACATGTCTTTGATAAAAAAAAAATGTTTGGGTAAAAAGAAAATGGTTTGGGTAAAAGTTATAGCGTTTACAAACTATGGTACAAAAATGTGAATTTCCGCTTTTTGAAGCAGCTCTGACTTTCTGAGCACCTGTCATGTTTCCTGAGGTTCTACAATGCCCAGACAGTACAAACACCCCACAAATGACCACATTTCGGAAAGTAGACACCCTAAGGTATTCGCTGATGGGCATAGTGAGTTCATAGAACTTTTTATTTTTTGTCACAAGTTAGCGGAAAATGATGATTTTTTTTTTTTTTTTTTTCTTACAAAGTCTCATATTCCACTAACTTGTGACAAAAAATAAAAAGTTCTATGAACTCACTATGCCCATCACGAAATACCTTGGGGTCTCTTCTTTCCAAAATGGGGTCACTTGTGGGGTAGTTATACTGCCCTGGCATTCTAGGGGCCCAAATGTGTGGTAAGGAGTTTGAAATCAAATTCTGTAAAAAATGACCAGTGAAATCCGAAAGGTGCTCTTTAGAATATGGGCCCCTTTGCCCACCTAGGCTGCAAAAAAAGTGTCACACATCTGGTATCTCTGTATTCAGGAGAAGTTGAGGAATGTGTTTTGGGGTGTCTTTTTACATATACCCATGCTGGGTGAGATAAATATCTTGGTCAAATGCCAACTTTGTATAAAAAAATGGGAAAAGTTGTCTTTTGCCAAGATATTTCTCTCACCCAGCATGGGTATATGTAAAATGACACCCCAAAACACATTCCCCAACTTCTCCTGAGTACGGAGATACCAGATGTGTGACACTTTTTTGCAGCCTAGGTGGGCAAAGGGGCCCATATTCCAAAGAGCACCTTTCGGATTTCACTCGTCATTTTTTACAGAATTTGATTTCAAACTCCTTACCACACATTTGGGCCCCTAGAATGCCAGGGCAGTATAACTACCCCACAAGTCACCCCATTTTGGAAAGAAAACACCCCAAGGTATTCACTGATGGGCATAGTGAGTTCATGGAAGTTTCTATTTTTTGTCCCAAGTTAGTGGAATATGAGACTTTGTAAGAAAAAAACAAATAAAAAAAAAATCATCATTTTCCACTAACTTGTGACAAAAAATATAAAATTCTAGGAACTCGCCATGCCCCTTACGGAATACCTTGGGGTATCTTCTTTCCAAAATGGGGTCACTTGTGCGGTAATTATACTGCCCTGGCATTCTAGGGGCCCTAAAGCGTGAGAAGAAGTCTGGAATATAAATGTCTAAAAAATTTTACGCATTTGGATTCCGTGAGGGGTATGGTGAGTTCATGTGAGATTTAATTTTTTGACACAAGTTAGTGGAATATGAGACTTTGTAAGAAAAAATAAATAAATTCCGCTAACTTGGGCCAAAAAAATGTCTGAATGGAGCCTTACAGAGGGGTGATCAATGACAGGAGGGGTGATCAATGACAGGAGGGGTGATCAATGACAGGGGGGGTGATCAATGACAGGGGGGGTGATCAATGACAGGGGGGGTGATCAATGACAGGGGGGGTGATCAATGACAGGGGGGGTGATCAATGACAGGGGGGTGATCAATGACAGGGGGGTGATCAGGGAGTCTATATGCGGTGATCACCACAGTCATTGATCACTCCCCTGTAAGGTTCCATTCAGACGTCCGTATTCGTTTTGCGGATCTGATCCATCTATCAGTGGATCCGTAAAAATCATGCGGACATCTGATTGGAGCTTTACAGGGGGGTGATCAATGACAGGGGGGTAATCAATGACAGGGGGGTGATCAGGGAGTCTATATGGGGTGATCACCACAGTCATTGATCATGCCCCTGTAAGGCTCCATTCAGACGTCCGTGTGCGTTTTGCGGATCCGATCCATCTATCAGTGGATCCGTAAAAATCATGCGGACGTCTGAATGGAGCTTTACAGGGGGGTGATCAATGACAGGGGGGTAATCAATGACAGGGGGGTGATCAGGGAGTCTATATGGGGTGATCACCACAGTCATTGATCATGCCCCTGTAAGGCTCCATTCAGACGTCCGTGTGTGTTTTGCGGATCCGATCCATCTATCAGTGGATCCGTAAAAATCATGCGGATGTCTGAATGGAGCTTTACAGGGGGGTGATCAATGACAGGGGTGTAATCAATGACAGGGGGGTGATCAGGGAGTCTATATGGGGTGATCACCACAGTCATTGATCATGCCCCTGTAACGCTCCATTCAGACGTCCGTGTGCATTTTGCGGATCCGATCCATCTATCAGTGGATCCGTAAAAATCATGCGGACGTCTGAATGGAGCTTTACAGGGGGGTGATCAATGACAGGGGTGTAATCAATGACAGGGGGGTGATCAGGGACTCTATATGGGGTGATCACCACAGTCATTGATCATGCCCCTGTAAGGCTCCATTCAGACGTCCGTGTGCGTTTTGCGGATCCGATCCATCTATCAGTGGATCCGTAAAAATCATGCGGACATCTGAATGGAGCTTTACAGGGGTGTGATCAATGACAGGGGGGTAATCAATGACAGGGGGGTGATCAGGGAGTCTATATGGGGTGATCAGGGGTGATCAAGGGTGAATAAGGGGTTAATAAGTGACGGGGGGGGTGTAGTGTAGTGTAGTGTGGTGCTTGGTGCAACATATTACTGAGCTACCTGTGTCCTCTGGTGGTCGATCCAAACAAAGGGGACCACCAGAGGACCAGGTAGCAGGTATATTAGACGCTGTTATCATAACAGCGTCTAATATACCTGTTAGGGGTTAAAAAAATCACATCCCCAGCCTGCCAGCGAACGATCGCCGCTGGCAGGCTGGAGATCCATTTTCTTACCTTCCGTTCCTGTGAGCGCGCGCGTTCACAGGAAATCTCGGCCATCGCGAGAAGACGCGCCGGCGCGTCCACTCGGAATGAATCAACCACCTCCAGGACGCGTCTGTGCGTACAGCGGTCCGGAGGTGGTTAAGCACGAAACAACAAGCTGGTGAGTCACTCAGAGACTTTGCATTGTCTTTACAAGAAGCCCTTAGAACGGTGGTTCAGGTAGACCCCCGTGAGGCAGAGAACCAAGACAAAACTTTAAAGGAACAATTCATTGAAGGTGTTAACACTGACAATCTAAAAAGCCAGTTGAGAATGTTAGCTGCACAACACCCAAGTGTCACCTTCCTAGACTTTAAAGAGCTAGCTATTAGTATTCTGGGAAAGAGTCCACAGCCAGAGCCTGCTAAAATTACTGAAACTCTTGTCCATACGCCTGCTACCCCTTCCAAGTGTTGTCCGGTAGCCAGCCATGCAGCTCAAACTTCAGTCCCTGATGCAGTAGCAGCCTTGACAGAACAGGTTAACTTTTTGACAAAAAGCCTGGAGAAGGTGTGTCAAAAATTAGAACAGTGGGAGAAGCCTTTATTATTGGAGGATGAGACACCTGTACGAAAATAACTTTTTCCTCCTGACTACAAAGATATATATCCCAGAAGTCCTGGCGGGTGCCCACATGACCACTCCAACGCCCGCAGGCTACCTGTTTACACCTACTGTCATAAGTCGAGACATACAGAAACAATGTGCTGGCGGTTAAAAGAGACCCTCGAGGCTAAGGACCGCCCCTCGGGAGGTAAACCAGTAGGTCCACAAGACCCCAACTGGATGCCCAGATACGTAGGATCCCATCCGGAAGTAGCAATCCAAATTAACGGAATTCCCTTTTTCGCCCTACTGGACACCGGATCTCAGGCCACTACCATCCTACGGCCTGCATTTGATAAATACTGGGACCAGAGCCAACTTACGCAACCACCAGAATCCTGGTTGGATCTTACGGTCAGCAACGGGAAACCCGTGCCAATACATGGTTATTGGGAGCCAACTCTGCAAGTAGGAGAAACCACCCTACCTAAACAAGGTATTATTGTTGTACAAAACGGAGACAAAGGTGGCTCTGTAGTGATCCTAGGAATGAATGTACTTAGAAATTGTTACACCGAAATGCTTGAAGCATTACGCCAATCTATGACTACTGCTTCACCTGCCTCCAAAAAGGTCATACAACCGACCATCCGTGTGTTAAGCGCACAACAGAAATTTGCCTATAAGAAAGGGGAAATCTGCTGTGTCCGTATCCTAGGTAACCAACCTGTGATGCTTAAACCAAATACAGAGACTTTTATTTATTAATTCAAGGTCAAGACTACCAAGCCATGGTAGAGCCCTTCGCGCTAGAAGATTATCCTCTAGTCAGAGCTGCAAGGAGCAAAGTGACTGTTTCCCAAGGTAAATCGCCTGGACCACCACTTCACAGATCCAGTCGGATTACCAAGGGACAACCACCTGCTCATTATAGGGAGCATCTACTGCAAACCAGGAGGAGAATGCTTCCAGCTATTCCAGTTTAATGTGGATTACAATTTCACTTCTTGATGGAAACTACAGAGCCAGAGTAAGAGACTTCTTGACTCTGATTATTTGCCTTGCTCCAAGGACTCTCTACAGTTTTCTTTGTTTTGTTGTCGCAACATTCAAGCCTGTGCCCGGAGATAGACTCACACGTACCTGAGCCTCTGTGTTGTTCATCATTTTTACATACCCTATGCTCAGGGAACGGACTCATGCCCTGTGAGCCTCCTGACCTACATTCCTGTTCATTATTTTCCCCATTATGGACTATCCTGGTTTATAATTGTTCTGCTGTGCCAGGTCAGCGCCCTTGTTCACCAGTCTCCAGAGGGAAGAAACGACGCCCCTTTTCACTTGTTTACCACCATTCTTAATGTTTGCCTGATATTTACAATTGTGCCTAACCAATTGCTTTTCAGATCTCAAGAAATAAATATTGTTATGGGTTATGGTACTGTTCATCATGCCTGCAGGATTGTTCTCTTTTTTCGTATTTTTCAGGAGACCTTTATCTTCGTGTCGAGGGTGACATGGGTTAAACAAGGATGTATGCAGTGTCCCACTACCCTCGTGGGTACTGCAAAGTTGTTGTGTATTGCTTTGCATTTCTTATAGAGCCTGTTTTTATGCTGCAATGCATCTTTATGTGTAATCCCTGCTTACAGGTGTATTTAGATTTGCATTTCACTGAGCCAACCACTAGGGGCAGATAACACCTCCCATATATATAGCTCAGCTCAGGCCTAGTCAGTGAGTCTCTAGCCAGTTAGTTCCAGTTCAGTCTGAGTCTGGAGTTTGATCCCTAAGTTGAAGTGCTCCATTCACTCAGTAGGATATTAAATTCAAAGAATTCTAAAGAAGTAGACCCCCAAAGGGTTTCGGCCATCTCTACAAGCGCCTTAGGACCTTTGGATTCAAAAGTGAAGGATTCACCAGCCTCCGGCAACCTCGCTAACCTGCACTGGGATAACCCGGACCAGCCTAGAAGTCCTCTACCAGTAAGGCTACAAACTTATATGATTTAATAGCTAGAGAGACAGGCATTACACCTGTCAGCAGTGGACCTGTTGCAGTTTTTACCTCTGTCCATCTCAAAGAGACTGTTTAATACTTGGATGTTATTGTTACCATGAGCAACGTTTAGTAAAAGTTATAAGTTGAATTACACCATCCTCGTCTCAGTCATCAGTTCCTCAATTAACACTACAGTAAATGGTTGTACCACAAAAGGTACTGGCGTCACGACTACAAGGGACCTTGCCATAGGCAAATTAATACAGACCATCAAGGGCACCTCGAACCACCATCTGGCTTGTGTCCCTTACACCAGAGTGTGCCCCAGAGAATTCTTGTGCAATTCTCCTCTTCACTTATGTGAGCCTGCCCGTAACGTAACCGTGAGTAACCAGAATTGTATTTACCTCGGCCCACCTAATGTTCACACCGTGACCTCATATATAATTTCCCCTGTCGGTCTGGCATGTAGCAGAGTTTCACAGCTGAAGCCAGTCATTTGCTGGAGTGGTGCTTCGAGGTGCACAGAGCAGGAAAGTATGAATCTTCTGTTTCAGGGGCCATGCTGCAGGAACATGTTAAAAAATCTTTTTTACTGGGAAACCCCTTTAAGTGGTGACATGTCCTTCCTGCCGCCTATTCACAAATGAGCGCTTTCCTTCACTGCAGAGGACGGCGCTCACTGTTTCTTACCTCCTCCTTCCACCCAGATATACTGTAGTTTCCCTGCAAAACCCAGTAAGCACTTTCCCTGAGGGCTCATGCACATCCCCGTTGTTTTGATCCGCATCCGAACCACATTTTTTGTGGCTTGGATGCGGACCCATTCACTTCAATTGGGCCGCAAAAGATGTGGACAGCACTCCGTGTGCTTTCCGCATCCGTTGCTCCGTTACACAAAATGTGGAAAACACATGGCTGGTATCCATGTTTTTCAGAGCGCAAAACACTGTACGGTCGTGTGTATGAGGCCTTACTAGCAAGGAAAGCACTTATTGGTTAACCCTTCAATGACCAGGTCCGAAAAGGCATTAATGACCAGTCATTTTTTTGTGATTTAGCACACATGGTTCAATAACTTGTGCAGCTTTTAATTGCATGACACAGGGGTATTTTTTATATATTTTTTTAGTTTCATTAGGGGGGAAATGTTCAAAATATTTTGTAAAAAGTCATTTTTATTCAAACTATAGCTCATTCTTTAAAAATGCAAATGATCATAACTAGTTCCCTATTTTGTGTTGGATTGTTTTATTATATATATAAAAGGGGTATAGGACGGCTCTGCCCCTGGTTCAAGATGGCAAGGTGCACCAAACAGATGTCGCACCCCGGTCACCAAGGAAAAATTGTAACAAAAGAAAGAATGGGCATTCTTATGCCTGGACCACACAGTTAGTAAGGTGACAATAATTTTTAATTGGATAGGAGATATTGGGTATTGATACCAATGTATAAAATAGCACAATTTTTTTTTGTCACTTATTAGTATGCACAAAATAAAACTAAAGTTACAATGGTGCTGGTATCCTAAAAATATGCAGGCCTGTAAAATACGAAAAAATATATAATAAAAAACAATTCAATCTAGTAGCAGTCCACTGATATAACTGAAACAAAATCGATGTCGATCTAGCAGGTGGTAGATTAAGTGAATGAATAAGCTGGATGACCTGGTTTCCCGGTCAAATAGTGGATGTTGTATAGGACAAGGTCTGCCCTAGCTACAGGTAGACTGACAAATTAACTGGACTCCGATGGCTACAGCAGTGACTGATACTAGGTGAATATGATAAACTCAATCCAGAGTGTACTAGGTTAATACAAACAGTGGTGTCGAAAAATCTGTGATAAACACACAGTAACGTAGAGCAGCGCCGCTGCTTCTAATGCTGAAATAGTGGTGCAAATAATTAAATAAGAGTGTAGATAAGTAGTGTTGAATATAGGTCTATCGGTGCTCAAGTTATAAAAGTATTCAGTCACAGTAGAAAATAATATAATATCCCTTATTCTCAGGGAGCTCGGCAATAGTGATAGTCCATCTAACTTGTTGCCGTATTACTAAGGCTCAGTCTTTCAGTTATAATGTAGCAAATATCCTGATAAGATGTAGCAAATATCCTGAGAGTCGACCTTGTATTTAGACTTTACAATCCGCACAGTTTCTGAGATTAAACCTTGTGTTTCAATGTTACAGTCCACAAGGGTTTTAATCTGGCAAGCTTTGGATTCAGCCGCAGCAGCAGTATAGCTGCGGTAAGTTTTTTTTTAGGAGCAATAGATATCACACTTTCAGCAATATTGGATTATTACTCACGCTTAGTCCCGGTGTTGCCTCCGTGGCGTCCCACGTGGTGTAGATTCAGGGTAAGCTTACCTCTTGGTGACCGATTACAATCCTGCCTTGCTGTTGAATAGAAATAGCGTGCGGTCCGGTCTTGCAATTCCACAGGTACGGCTGCGGGTGAGAGAGTGGTCTCTATCTCACCGCAGGTTCACAGTGGGTTTCTTCAATTGGAATGGGTGTTCCACATATCTCTAACGGCATAGGTAATTGCGTCTCACAGGCTCCCTATTATCACCTGTAGGTTGCCGCACTATGTCCGGAGGAGCTGCGGTTCCTTTTCCTTTTCCTTAGAAAGCGCTTTTTTTATGGCCCAGTGGGAACAGGAGACCATCGCGCCCAGACTGGGGTCGGATCTGATGCTCTGGCGACGGTACATCGATGATGTAATCTTTATCTGGCAGGGAGGCACATCTAGCCTCCACACCTTCTTGGAAGAAATCAACAAAAATAAATATAATCTCAACTTCTCCTCTAATATTAATCAGGACTACACAGAGTTCTGGATATACGCATTTCCACTCAGGTATGGCTGTACCACTTTCCAAAAAAAGGTAGCTAAGAATAGCTTCATCCTCTTTTCTAGCTGCCATCTGCCATCTTGGCTACTGAATATACCTACTGGGCAGTTCCGTAGGATTAAAAGGAACTGTACAAACCAGGAAAGATTTGAGGAGGAAGCTATAAATATGAAGGAATAATTCTTGGCAAAAAATTATTCAGATATAGTGGTCGAAAATGCTTTGCAAATCGTCAGGGAAATGGATAGAAACCATTTTTTCGAAGCCAGCCAAAAGAATGTGGACAAAACTATTAGTGAGAATAATTTCCGCATAATATTGCCTTACAACGCACAGTACAAGAAAATTGAGTGAAGTTTCAAAAACCATTGGCATTTGATCCAGAAGGACAAGATTATAGGCCCTTTGGTTCCGCCAGTACAGGAGATAGTGTATACTAAGGCCCTGAATCTGGGTTTGAAAATAGCACCATCTATTAAACACCAGACAATGGAAACCGGATCCATCAACAAGTAGTTAAAAAGAAGTGGTTTCCACAGATGTGGGTGTTATGTTAACTGCAAAAATACGTCTTTTGCCAAAAAAACAACGCATGTTAGCTCAACACAAAACACGTTTTCGGTTGAGATAAAAAGTCTCCTCACATGTAACAGGTCTAATGTTATTTATATAATTGAATGCACATGTGCGAAACAATATATTGGCAGGACCAAAAGGCCTTTAAAAGTTAAGATAGAGGAACATATAAATAATATAAAAAAGGGCTACGAAAAACATGTACTATCCAAACATTTAAAATTAATGCATAATCAAGATCCCAAGACTCTAACATTTGCAGCATTCGAACAGATAGAGCGCCATTGGAGGGGAGGAAATCATATCGCACGAATGTCTAGGGCTGAATCCAGAAGGATTTTCGAGTTCGGGAGTTTGGCTCCAGCTGGGCTAAATGCCGAACTGGAAATATTCGGGTTCTTATAACGGGGGGGACGCCTTCGGCTCACGAGGGGTACTAGTCTGGCTGTTTATCAGCACTAAGACCCCTCCTGGCCTGGAGATCTCTGCCCCCATCCCATCCACCCCATCCATCTGTACAAACCATCTACGATTTAGCAGCAACATTTACCTATGACATCGAGTGAATGACCCCCAAAAGAAACAGGGACCTGTTATGTTATATTCTATATATATCTCTCTATATATACCTTGCAGTACATTCTATATCTCAGGATAAGCAGGAGTGGGCATTATGAACAGAAATTACAGTTCTTTGCGGGGGGCCATCTCTGCGCCATGCTCAATATTATGAGGGCTGAAAGTATCTGCCTTTACATCCTACAACCATGTTCAAAAATATATTTTCTTCTTAAAAAAAAAAATCTTTTAGACTATTTATTTTTTCTTTATTTTTCACATTTTTAAATATATTTTAACAAAATAATTGTAATAATTTTTTTTAAGAATAATAAAAAATTTCTATTTTCTGTATTTCCAATAAAGATGCATATAGGGAATTCATGCCTTAAGAGAAACCAATCCATAAACTATTGATAGTCTGCAACAAATAATACTACATACACTCACCTAAAGAATTATTAGGAACACCATACTAATATGGTGTTGGACCCCCTTTTGCCTTCAGAACTGCCTTAATTCTACGTGGCATTGATTCAACAAGGTGCTGATAGCATTCTTTAGAAATGTTGGCCCATATTGATAGGATAGCATCTTGCAGTTGATGGAGATTTGAGGGATGCACATCCAGGGCACGAAGCTCCCGTTCCACCACATCCCAAAGATGCTCTATTGGGTTGAGATCTGGAGATTTTGGGGGCCATTTTAGTACAGTGAACTCATTGGCATGTTCAAGAAACCAATTTGAAATAATTTGAGCTTTGTGACATGGTGCATTATCCTGCTGGAAGTAGCCATCAGAGGATGGATACATGTTCTCATTCTGTTTACGCCAAATTCGGTCTCTACCATTTGAATGTCTCAACAGAAATCGAGACTCATCAGACCAGGCAACATTTTTCCAGTCTTCAACAGTCCAATTTTGGTGAGCTCGTGCAAATTGTAGCCTCTTTTTCCTATTTGTAGTGGAGATGAGTGGTACCCGATGGGGTCTTCTGCTGTTGTAGCCCATCCGCCTCAAGGTTGTGCGTGTTGTGGCTTCACAAATGCTTTGCTGCATACCTCGGTTGTAAAGAGTGGTTATTTCAGTCAACGTTGATCTTCTATCAGCTTGAATCAGTCGGCCCATTCTCCTCTGACCTCTAGCATCCACAAGGCATTTTTGCCCACAGGACTGCCGCATACTGGATGTTTTTCCCTTTTCACACCATTCTTTGTAAACCCTAGAAATGGTTGTGCGTGAAAATCCCAGTAACTGAGCAGATTGTGAAATACTCAGACCGGCCCGTCTGGCACCAACAACCATGCCACTCTCAAAATAGCTTAAATCACCTTTCTTTCCCATTCTGACATTCAGTTTGGAGTTCAGGAGATTGTCTTGACCAGAACCACACCCCTAAATGCATTGAAGCAACTGTCATGTGATTGGTTGACTAGATAATTGCATTAATGAGAAATAGAACAGGTGTTCCTAATAATTCTTTAGGTGAGTGTATATAAAAATCAAAACTATACTATATCCCCTTGTTCTCTATAATAAAATCATCAAATACTCACATTCGGTGGAATAAGGTGATAAAGGACTATAGCCAAGTGATTTTACTCTATACCAGGGCGTTTGTCTCTGGGTTGATATATCACTTGGTGAGCTATTATAGTATGGGATATAAATATCTATATAATATGAAAACGCAGTCAATTATAACGGAAAAAATATATAGATAATGTTTCTTCTGAACCCACAACTTTACAGTAGAAAAAACGCATGAATACACAAAAAAAACGCCGGAGAACCGCAACAGATGGAAGAGTCGACCTGAGAATACCAGATCCTCTAGATCCACTCCGGGTCTACTATGGAGTAGTGTTGATCACTAATATTCGAATTTCGAATTTTTATCGCGAATATAGGTACTTCGAAAATTCGCAAAAATTTCGAATACACTGCGTGCAGAATTATTAGGCAAATGAGTATTTTGACCACATCATCCTCTTTATGCATGTTGTCTTACTCCAAGCTGTATAGGCTCGAAAGCCTACTACCAATTAAGCATATTAGGTGATGTGCATCTCTGTAATGAGAATGGGTGTGGTCTAATGACATCAACACCCTATATTAGGTGTGCATAATTATTAGGCAACTTCCTTTCCTTTGGCAAAATGGGTCAAAAGACGGACTTGACAGGCTCAGAAAAGTCAAAAATAGTGAGATATCTTGCAGAGGGATGCAGCAATCTTAAAATTGCAAAGCTTCTGAAGCGTGATCATCGAACAATCAAGCGTTTCATTCAAAATAGTCAACAGGGTCGCAAGAAGCGTGTGGAAAAACCAAGGCGCAAAATAACTGCCCATGAACTGAGAAAAGTCAAGCGTGCAGCTGCCAAGATGCCACTTGCCACCAGTTTGGCCATATTTCAGAGCTGCAACATCACTGGAGTGCCCAAAAGCACAAGGTGTGCAATACTCAGAGACATCGCCAAGGTAAGAAAGGCTGAGACGACCACCACTGAACAAGACACACAAGCTGAAACGTCAAGACTGGGCCAAGAAATATCTCAAGACTGATTTTTCTAAGGTTTTATGGACTGATGAAATGAGAGTGAGTCTTGATGGGCCAGATGGATGGGCCCGTAGCTGGATTGGTAAAGGGCAGAGAGCTCCAGTCCGACTCAGACGCCAGCAAGGTGGAGGCTAAGTACTGGTTTGGGCTGGTATCATCAAAGATGAGCTTGTGGGACCTTTTCGGGTTGAGGATGGAGTCAAGCTCAACTCCCGGTCCTACTGCCAGTTTCTGGAAGACACCTTCTTCAAGCAGTGGTACAGGAAGAAGTCTGCATCCTTCAAGAAAAACATGATTTTCATGCAGGACAATGCTCCATCACACGCGTCCAAGTACTCCCCAGCGTGGCTGGCAAGAAAGGGTATAAAAGAAGAAAATCTAATGACATGGCCTCCTTGTTCACCTGATCTGAACCCCATTGAGAACCTGTGGTCCATCATCAAATGTGAGATTTACAAGGAGGGAAAACAGTACACCTCTCTGAACAGTGTCTGGGAGGCTGTGGTTGCTGCTGAACGCAATGTTGATGGTGAACAGATCAAAACACTGACAGAATCCATGGATGGCAGGCTTTTGAGTGTCCTTGCAAAGAAAGGTGGCTATATTGGTCACTGATTTGTTTTTGTTTTGTTTTTGAATGTCAGAAATGTATATTTGTGAATGTTGAGATGTTATATTGGTTTCACTGGTAAAAATAAATAATTAAAATGGGTATATATTTGTTTTTTGTTAAGTTGCCTAATAATTATGCACAGTAATAGTCACCTGCACACACAGATATCCCCCTAAAATAGCTAAAACTAAAAACAAACTAAAAACTACTTCCAAAAATATTCAGCTTTGATATTAATGAGTTTTTTGGGTTCATTGAGAACATGGTTGTTGTTCAATAATAAAATTAATCCTCAAAAATACAACTTGCCTAATAATTCTGCACTCCCTGTATAGTTATATATATTCGAAATTTCGAATATTCGAATTTTTTCAATTTTTTTTTTCCGATTTTTTTTTCCGATTTTTTTTTATCAGTACACATGATCCCTCACTGCTTCTAGCTTGTGGGCCAATAAGAAGGCTGCAATATACTTGACTTTAGGAGTAGTACTGTTTGCGAATTTTGCTCTATATTAGTTTTTTTTGAATATTCGCTATATTGCTATATATTCTTGTTTTAGAATATTACGAATATTCAAAAAAAACGAAGTTATAGCAATATAGAGAATATTCTAAAAAAATCGAATAGAGCAATTTAGCTAATATAGTGATATAATCTTCTTTGTCTAATAGTTGTAAGTTGAAAAATTCGCAATAAAAAAATTTGAATCCGAAAAATCGAATTCCGAAAATTCGCATATTGCACAATCATTACCTTTCCGTTTTTTTGAGTAAAAAATAAATCGTGAATTCTCGAATTTGCAAATTTTCAACGAATATTCTGCAAAATATTCACGAAATATCGCGAATTCGAATATGACCCCTGCCGCTCATCACTACTATGGAGCCCTTTTGGAAGGGAAATGAATAAAAAAAGCCGGCTAGTCAGATAGATCCAATAAAGAAACTGAGGAAGAAGGTGGATAACCTTCGAAACGCGTCTGGCGTGGAGGAATTGGACCTGACAAAAACCGGCTAATTTGGAATCTTAACAGCTTGATGCCACTTGCTGTACCCGCAGCCGTACCTGTGGAATTGCAAGACCGGACCGCACACTATTTTTATTCAACAGCAAGGCAGGATTGTAATCGGTCACCAAGAGGTAAGCTTACCCTGAATCTACACCACGTGGGACGCCACGGAGGGAACACACCGGGACTAAGCGTGAGTAATAATCCAATATTGCTGAAAGTGTGATATCTATTGCTCCTAAAAAAACCTTACCGCAGCTATACCGCTGCTGCGGCTGAATCCAAAGCTTGCCGGATTAAAACCCTTGTGGACTGTAACATTGAAACACAAGGTGTAACGGAACGCCTAGCACCCCGACCGGGTACCTCCGTTGATAGTTGCTCCTAGTGCTTTCCGAGGACTCCAAGCACTCCACTTGACACCGTACGCACTGCAGACCCCACGAACCGCCGAAGCTTGGTTGAGGTCTCGCCATCTCCTACCCACCCTGGACCTACGACAAGGCTCCAGGCTCCAGTGGGTGAACCTCTCTGGGATCCAGAGACAGGAACCAGGAGTATATATAGTTATAGCCAGGGGAGTATACAGCGTATAGCAATCCCCATACACATGAGACGAGGCTCTATGTTGAATGTAAAAACAGGAACACTTTATTGAGGGCTACCCGCCGTATTTATGCAGGTCCCCATCTGGTGGACACGCCCCTAGGGGACCAGAATATAGACTGTGACACAGGACAGATATGCAGCACTGCAGGATACACAGACACAATACATCACCACCCAAACACACAATGTCACACCCCCACAGCAAACACAGACATTTAACATATTCCCAGATAGCTCAAGTCTGAGTGCATATCATTAGGTGAATGGCACTCAGAATACACAAATACAATAAAATTAGCTATCTGGGTACCCTCACATAACAAAATACAATTGCAAAGACAGATTCAAGGTGTGCGGCCGGTCTGTCTGCTCCTCCAAAGTTAGTATGGGCCATAATCCTGAGGCAAGACGCTGGTAGCCAGGCCTCTCCAAAACCCAGTGGCGAGGTTGGTTTCGCCACACAAGGTTTAATCTCAGAAACTGTGCGGATTGTAAAGTCTAAATACAAGGTCGACTCTCAGGATATTTGCTACATCTTATCAGGATATTTGCTACATTTTAACTGAAAGACTGAGCCTTAGTAATACGGCAACAAGTTAGATGGACTATCACTATTGCCGAGCTCCCTGAGAATAAGGGATATTATATTATTTTCTACTGTGACTGAATACTTTTATAACTTGAGCACCGATAGACCTATATTCAACACTACTTATCTACACTCTTATTTAATTATTTGCACCACTATTTCAGCATTAGAAGCAGCGGCGCTGCTCTACGTTACTGTGTGTTTATCACAGATTTTTCGACACCACTGTTTGTATTAACCTAGTACACTCTGGATTGAGTTTATCATATTCACCTAGTATCAGTCACTGCTGTAGCCATCGGAGTCCAGTTAATTTGTCAGTCTACCTGTAGCTAGGGCAGACCTTGTCCTATACAACATCCACTATTTGACCGGGAAACCAGGTCATCCAGCTTATTCATTCACTTAATCTACCACCTGCTAGATCGACATCGATTTTGTTTCAGTTATATCAGTGGACTGCTACTAGTTTGAATTGTTTTTTATTATATATTTTATCGTATTTTACAGGCCTGCATATTTTTAGGATACCAGCACCATTGTAACTTTAGTTTTATTTTGTGCATACTAATAAGTGACCAAAAAAATTAGTGCTATTTTATACATTGGTATCAATACCCAATATCTCCTATCCAATTAAAAATTATTGTCACCTTAAATAACTGTGTGGTCCAGGCATAAGAATGCCCATTCTTTCTTTTGTTTTATTATATAATATGTATAGTTTTATGTGAATTTTTTTTTCTTTTATGTATTTTTTTATTTTTAACTTATTTTTTTAAACATATTTCTACTACAAAAAGACCTTTTTATTTTGCACATTTTCCTTTTTTCCTTTTATTTGTATTTTATTTCATTTATATTTTTTATTTTTTAATAATGACTTTATTACTTATTTTTAAAATATATATATATAATAAGAGGTCAGAAAAAGAAAGTGAACAGAGAACGTAAACAATTTTATTTTGCACTTTTTCCTTTCTATTTTTTTTCTTTTACTTGTATTTTTTTTTACATATCTTTGTTAAAAATTTTGTTTTCTTTTTTTAAATATATTTTTACCACACAATATGTCACCCAAGAGGTTTTTTTATATTTTTTTTCTTTCTTTTCTTTTATTTGTATTTTTATTTCGTTTTCAAATATATACAGTATATATTTTGCCACATAATTTGGCCCCAAAAGGTCCATGAAAGGTCTATAGGGACACAGACTTTTTATTTTGTACTATTTTCACTGTAACTGGAGCATCCAAAGCATCCCCAGTTACAGGGGAAACCAGCCTGCTGGGGGGGAAGGGGGGGCTTTGTATCAAGGCAGAGCTGATCTGGGTCTACTGATCCTGCAGCTCTGCCCTCCTCTGCCCCTAAGAGGCAGAGCGCTCCTTGAGGAAAAGGCAGAAGCGCTGATAAACCTCTTCTGCCTTCTGCTGTCACTGACAAGCGAGGGCCAGACCTGCTTCTGCTAGAGAGCAGGAGCTGTAATCCTGTGCTGTGCGGCTCTCCTGGCAGAAACACAGCTAATCTCAGGATCAGCTGTGTTTCTGCCCAGCAGGACGAGGGCCGCACATGGGTTGTACACCCCTGGTCTAAAGGCATGGCTTCTTTCTTCTGCTTTTAGAAATCCATACCAATCCCTAATTGCAGCTGTTTGGTTCCCCCGCTGCCACTGTTTATATGTCTCCATGATGACCATTTCAAAAGCAGTCAGACAGGACAATCTATGGATGATGTACTGTATCACGAAGAAGCGATGGGGCTAATGTGCATTCAGGTCTGAACTGGAGTTCAAGCCCATATATTCTGTAACATCCAAGACTGGTTAGTAACTTACAGTATATGATTTGTTTCAGTATAGCACCTTGCTTACCAGCCACCCCCTTACAAATACGTAGACTACACCACAGTGCATACTGTTCCTTCAGTGTATGATTTCTAAAAGACAAATGTATTATTTGGAGATCTGATAACAATGTGGTTATGTAGCCTTAGGGCTCTTTCACACGAGTGTGTCTGTTGCAGGAATCACGCTCTGTGTGAGAGAGGGATCATGCATTCTGGACTTACAGAAGCGCAAGCGCAAGGCATTATCATGATTGATAATGCTTTGTGCCTCTGCCTGACCTTTCTGTAACGGAATCATACTGACACCTGTTGAGCCTGATTTACTGTGCCCAACTACCCCTCACTCTGAGCAAATGGCAGGAGTTAAATCATAACTCCACATATTCCTCACAAATGCCATACATATAAACACACCATGAGCCAACAATATGACTCAAACCAAAACGACGTAACTTTTTTAATATTACATTGCCAACCCATGAGTACAAACTAATCCCTTAAAATGGCATCTTCCATTCTGCGTGGGCAACAGTTCCTTCTTAGCTATCAGCCTCGATAATGTCCACAAAAATATCCTTTACAATTTACTATCCTGTCTATATTTTACCATGAGTGAATCTTGTTATACCATATTTTTAATTGGGCAAGAAATTACATTCTCGCCAACAGATTTTGTTGCTTTTTCCCCCCTTTTGTCACCAACGCTGCTTGATATTTAGCATTATGCTATTTAGAGCTTATAACAGATTTACACTCTTCAACTAATAGATATTATCAACTCGCAATTTTCCATCTGCAGAAGTGACAAGTCATCCAGATGGTACTTGCCTTTCTCCTGCTCTTTTTAAACATCTGTCACACTGAGAGACTGAGCACATTCCCTTTTCTGTGAATCATTTGGTGAATTATTTTAATGCTGTAAAAGCATTTTCTACTAGTTTTAGACAATAAGTAGACACATTACAGGTCATAAATACTCAATTCATATAAGGGCATAACAGCAAATCATACAGAAAAGGCAAACCTGCTGTTTTTCTTGACAAATGGTGATGTCTTAAACTGTGCAATTTGTTCGAGGAAAGCATTTTAAGATGTAACGTTTCCTTAATTCTGCTCCCAGTATCATGTGGTTACTTATAATACGATAATAAGTTTAATCTATGTGCCATTGTGCAAAATATACTTTTTTACAACTCGGAATCTTTTGATAATGCACCTGCCAAAAGTTTTCTAAATAAAGAGAAAAATACTGACATTTCCCAATGTGACTGTATGATAGCTAAAATGAAACAACAAAAACATATTGAGAAATCCGGCACTGTTTGATGTCTCCATTTTTCTTGGCTGCACAGTATGTCACTTCTAAGAGCAGCTCTTTGTGCTTCAAATCTGCACTTCTTTCTGTAATTCATGACTAAGGGACTAGTCACACTCTACTAAACATACAAAGACACCACAGTAAGTGACTTGGATAAAAAGGCCACAGCAGCACTTTATTAAAGGGCATCTATCAGCAGTTTTGCACCTATGAAACTGGGTGACCAGTTGCATGTGCACTTGGTAGCTGAAGGCACTTGTGTTGGTCCCATGTTCATATGTCCCTGCATTGCTGATAAAAATGAAGTTTTAATATATTCAAATGAGCCTCTAAAAGCAATGGGGGCGTTGCCGTTACTTGTAGAGGCTTCCAGTTCTCTTTGCATCTGCCACACCCTTGGCACTTTGATTGACTTTAGGAGAAGTCACACTGGATTACTGCGCACCCTGACTCTCTGGATTTAATTCCCATTGGGGTGCAACAACACCTTACCATCCCTTCCGGAGAGCAGCAACAAGTGGTGACACTTTGAAGGTGTTCGGAACCGGGAGACCTAGCATAGGGTTCGTGCTACCCCAGACCCAGCCGCTGCATTTTGGCATTGTGGCGAAACCAACCTCGCCACTGGGTTTCGGAGGGGCCTGGCTACCAGCCTCTTGCCTCAGGATTATGGCCCATACTAACTTTAAAGGAGAAGACAGACCGGCCGCACAGCTTAAATCTGTCTTTGGAATTGTATTTTATGTTATGTGAGGGTACCCAGATAGCTAATTTTATTGTATTCGTGTAGTCTGAGTGCCATTCACCTAATAATATGCACTCAGACTTGAGCTATCTGGGGATATGTTAAATGTCTGTGTTTACTGTAAGGGTTGTGACATTGTATGTTTAAATGGTGATTTCTGTCCTGTTGTCCCCACATGTGTATTGGCGATTTCCCTTTGTCTTGAGAGATAATTGAATTACTCCTCGGGTGTTTCCAGGGCAGAGAGGAGGAAACGATGATGCATTGTGGGGATGTATTGTGTCTGTGTATCCTGAATTACTGCATATCTGTCCTGTATCACAGTCTTCCTTCTGGTCCCCTAAAGACCACATGGGTAAGCTTGCCAGGCACTTGTGGAACCCATGCTGGATAAGGGTCAGGAATACTTGCTAGCTGCCTACAGTCTAGTTACTGTGAAGCATGGCAGGGTGCCAGTCCGCATGCTAAACATTAGTGACCAGCCTATTCAGTTGTAGAAATACCAGACTGTTGATAAATTAATACATGTTAGGAATGATATTGTCCAGTTTGACTGTCCAGCCACGCAGTCCAGAGGATCTCTGGTGGGAGCAACTGCACATTGGGGATCAGAACACCAATGCTGAGTGGAAGCTTGTTAAAGGTATTCTGTCACCTCTTTTTACACTATAGAGATGCGCACATGCACGGCTAGATCGCCGCTAGCATGTCTGCAATATACCTGTCCCATATCTCTGAGTGGTTTTATTGACTGTAAAAAATGATTTTATATATATGTAAATCAGCCTGGTAAGGAGCCCAAGGGGCTGTACTAACCGTTCTGGAGCCCAGCCATGCCCTCCTGTGAAGGAGCCCAGCGTCACCTCTATCCACGAATCTCCTCCTTGCTCACGAAGTCAGATCGCCGTAATCTTGCGATGCGCAGTGCCAGCATAGTGTTCCTTCCCTGTGCTGGCATCAGCCTCAGGGAAGGAACTGCGTATGCGCGAGCTCACGCACCACGAGATTACGGCGATCTGACTTTTTGAGCAAGGAGGAGATTCGTCGATACAGGCGGTGCTGGACTCCTTCATAGGGGGGAGTGGCTGGGCTCCAGAATAGTTAGTGCAGCCCCTTGGGGTCCTTATCAGGCCAGCCTAATAAAAAAGGGTTCAACTATGGACTGTATGGACTGATAGTGAAAAAAGGAAACTAAAACAAGGAATTACCAAATTAAAAACAAAAGAAGGAAGGCATATGGAAGAAGATAAAGAACTAGATGACTGCCTCAATGAATACTTCGTTCAGTTTTTACAAAGGAAAATGAAGAAAAAGGACCTCAGTTAGGAAGGAAGACTAATGAATCTTTTAAAGCATGTGTCTTTACAGAGGAAGAGGTTCTAAAATCAGCTGTCTAAAATTAATACAAATCAGTCACAGGGACCTGATGGGATACACCCAAAGCTATTGAAAGAGCTCAGCGATGAACTAGCAAAACCATTAACAGATTTATTTAACCAATCACTGGTAAAAGGAGTCGTCCCAAAAGATTGGAAATTAGCAAATGTTGTGCTCATTCACAAGAAAGGTAGTAGGGAGGAATCGGGCAACTATAGGCCAGTAAGGCTGACATCAATAGTGGGGAAATTAATGGAAACCATACTTAAGGAGCGGATTGTGGAACATCTAAAATCCCATAGATTAAAAGATGGGTTTACTTCAGGGAGATCATGTCAAACTAATCTTATTGATTTTTTTGATTGGGTGACTAAAATAATAGATGGCGGAGGTGCAGTAGACATCGCTTATCTAGACTTTAGTAAGGCTTTTGATACTGTCCCACATAGAAGGCTTATCAATAAATTGCAGTCTTTGAGCTTGGACTCCCATATTGTTGAATGAATTAGGCAGTGGCTGAGGGACAGACAACAGAGGGTTGTAGTCAATGGAGTATATTCAGACCATGGTCTTGTTACCAGTGGGGTACCTCAGGGATCTGTTCTGGGACCCATATTGTTTAATATCTTTATCAGCGAAATTGCAGAAGGCCTCAATGGTAAGGTGTGTCTTTTTGCTGATGACACAAAGATTTGTAACAGGGTTGATGTTCCTGGAGGGATACACCAAATGGAAAAGGATTTAGGAAAACTAGAGGAATGGTCAAAAATCTGGCAGCTAAAATTTAATGTTGATAAGTGCAAGATAATGCACCTGGGGCGTAAAAACCCAAGAGCAGAATATAAAATCAGTGATGCAGTCCTAACCTCAGTATCTGAGGAAAGGGATTTAGGGGTCATTATTTCAGAAGACTTAAAGGTAGGCAGACAATGTCATAGAGCAGAAGGAAATGTTAGCAGAATGCTTGGGTGTATAGGGAGAGGAATTACCAGTAGAAAGAGGGAGGTGCTCATGCCGCTCTACAGAGCACTAGTGAGACCTCATTTGGAGTATTGTGCTCAGTACTGGAGACCATATCTCCAGAAGGATATTGATACTTTGAAGAGAATTCAGAGAAGAGCTACTAAACTGGTACATGGATTGCAGGATAAAACTTACCAGGAAAGATTAAAGGACCTTAACATGTATAGCTTGGAAGACGAGACAGAGGGGATATGATAGAAACTTTTAAATACATAAAGGGAATCAACAAGGTAAAAGAGGAGAGAATATTTAAAAGAAGAAAAACTGCTACAAGAGGACATAGTTTTAAATTAGAGGGGCAAAGGTTTAAAAGTAATATCAGGAAGTATTACTTTACTGAGAGAGTAGTGGATGCATGGAATAGCCTTTCTGCAGAAATGGTAGCTGCAAATACAGTGAAGGAGTTTAAGCATTCATGGGATAGGCATAAGGCCATCCTTCATATAAGATAGGGCCAGTATCAGTATATTGGGCAGACTAGATGGGCCAAATGGTTCTTATCTGCCGACACATCATAACACGGAAAAACACCAAGATCGCAGGATCCCTTTCGTACACACCTACTACCCGTTTGCAGCCAAAGTACAAAACATCCTACGCAGACACTGGCATCTCCTACGTCAGGCCTATCCTCACATAGAGGAGTTTGCCTCTCTGCTTCTACCTTGCAATAGGCGTCCTGAAAATCTCAGGGACACCCTTGTACGAGCTGATGAGGGCTCTATCACTAAAATACCTAGGCAGACATTCCTCAGGACACAACGTAGACGTACATTCCCTTGCTTACATTGCATGCAATGCTCCAATGTCACAAGAGGAGACGAGATCTATCACCCTCACACTGGTAATGGTTATCCCATACGTGGCTTTTACATGTGTGACACGTATGTAGGAGAAACCACCCAAAACATCAGGGACAGAATCTGTCAGCATAAATCTACCATCCGTTGTCAGAATATTCTTTTGCCCATTCCAGCACATTTCATATCCAAACGACACAGTATTGCCCAGCTACATTTTCAAGTAGTCGAACAGATAGAAGCCCCCAGAAGGGGCGGTGACATCTCTCGAACACTCAAGAACAGGGAGGCCTTTTGGATCCATCGACTACAAACACTTGAACCCAAAGGTCTCAACCGTGAATACGAACTGGGGAGCTTCAAAAGAATACATCTTCATATTCAATATTGTGATTCTGTTGATATACATGATTTTGATTTTTCCTGTACCATTGCATAACTTATTAATATGAAATGAAAATTGCGGCACTCAGATACTGGATTATTGCGTACAAAACTTTTTTATTTTTTCATTTTGTCAAGCATTTAGCAGTGATTCATCCAAAACAGCCCAATTTTAGATCCTTGGTACAAACAGTGGATTTGAGACCAGACGTTTCGGTCGTGACAGACCTTCATCAGTGGTCACATTTTTTTGATACCAAACTTATGTCTCGCACCATGTATTATTCCAGATAAAATATGTGACCACTGATGAAGGTCTGTCACGACCGAAACGTCTGGTCTCAAATCCACTGTTTGTACCAAGGATCTAAAATTGGGCTGTTTTGGATGAATCACTGCTAAATGCTTGACAAAATGAAAAAATAAAAAAGTTTTGTACGCAATAATCCAGTATCTGAGTGCCGCAATTTTCATTTCATATTTATTGACTGCTTGCAGTCCTTGATTGGCACCAGAGACAATTGATTGAGTGCGGTTCTTCACTCCACTACTAACTTATTAATATGGCATTTTCTCTTTTCAGACGAGATATTGAAATTTCCCTCTGGAAGAAGCCGCACTTAGCCTATATCCTTTTGGTGACTATATCTAACTTAGCTTTCTCACACATCTTTATCCTCTTCTTCTTACTTTATCTGTCACATTCTCATCTCCATCTGCACCTATTGCTTTCACCTTCCCTATTTTCTTTACCTCCAACCTCATCTTCTTTCTACCTCTCTGCTCTTCTTATTCTCTTTTCGCTACTACACACATATCCTTCTGTTCCTGTTCCTTCATTCTACTATCCCCGCTCACACTCTTTCTCGCATTGGCCCCTGTGAATGCGCCGTATTCTCCCGTTATACTACAGGCTTTCAACTAACACATGGCGCATGCGCATTGCCACTCTGAAGCAGCGACCGCCATCTTAGGAATTCTCCTACCCGGTCTTCCTCTCCTCTCTGGGCGCCACCCACCCACGCATGCCCAGAGCCTACCTGACGCAGCAGTCGTCATTCTCGCATTTTCTCCTCCCTTTATCCGCCCCTGAACCACCCTCCTTTCCTTCCCAGGCACCAATGTGGCAGGATATAAAACGCCACACGCCCCACATGGTTCATGACGCCATTCTTATAGGGCTGCTGCCCAGTTTAAACCCTGCACCGACCAGGGCCACAGAGCCCAAGACACTAGGACCATTTTGGTTCCTCTACCCTATCTGCTACCGGCTCTGGGTACTTTACCCTACTTTCAATTCTCTACAGTGCGGCTCATCCAGGTAAGCATTTTCTACGCTGCTGTTCATTACTTACTATGACTACTACAGATGATACCCCCACTATGCAGCTACCGGTTACCTACTGCTGCGTTACACTACCACAATGTGTTGCCACTAACGATACCCCACCTAATATTGTTGCCTTATTGCTCTGATATACTGCTGTGTTTTGAATCTCTCTCCCACATAGTGAATATGCCACACAGTGAATATGCCAATTATTTTCCTTTACGTATGGCTACATACCCATATATGTGGATTTTATCCAACTAACCACCTGGATCCAGCAGAAGACATCCCTCCCCCATTAAGCAGATTGCTGTATAAAGAGTATTATTGTTTATGGTCTCTCGGGATTACTCACTTTGTGAATTGATGTTTTGACTAGAACATTTTCTATTTGATTATTGTGTGTATATCACGTTACATTATGTTATGTTTTGCACTATCTTCTAATAATTGCATGTCTGTAAATTATTCCAGTGTTCTGAAGAAGACGAAATGCCAAAAACGTTCAGTACATTTCATTTGAACTGGAATTCCGCTTGTTAAATAAAATTGAAGCAATCTAGTGGAGTACAGCAGTTTTCCATTGCAACTCGGCTTGGGAACCATCTCCTGATACCTACGTATCTACCCATTTGGAGTGTCACCCAACCTGTTACGAATTAATGCAGATGGATTGTCAAGTTTTCCTATAGGTGCACCAGCCAACCTGCCTGATGACTACTGGGAGGACATTGAAATGCCAGGCTTTTTCGCCTTGGGACTCAAGCAGATCATCATCACTGCCGAGAGGCCAATCAACAAAACCTTGTCCATCCACAAGAAGCCTGAATGGATTGGACCCAATTACAATGTGAAAGCAGAGTGCTACAAGAATTAAAGACTCTGCTACAACCCGGGAAGAGCTTTACACCACATCAGAGAGATACAGCCGACTCTGAGATACTCAAACTGTTCAGACAGAGAAAACACCTCTTTTATGAGAAGGGTCAGCTCAAACGTTGCACTATTGATCCTCTGACACATGACGATATTAAACAGATTATAGTACCCACACAGGATGCCCATCTGATCTTGGATGCATACCACAATCAATCAGGACATTTTGGGAGCAAAAAAAACCCAAAAGTCGTTAATCAGACAGTTATTTTATTGGGTTGGAATGCAAGACATCATAGAAAAATGGTGTCCTGAGTGTACTATTTGTGCCATTAATAGAGATGACCAGCCCAGACAAAAAGCACCAGTGCACCCAACTGAGATTCATAGGCCATTTGAGCTTGCTGCATTGGACCATATTAAATTAAGACCCAGTCGAGATGGGTATGTGTACATTGTAAAAATCATTGACCATTATAGCAAGTATGCCATGATGATACCAGTCAGCGCAAACCACTGTTGATTTGTTTGAAAAGAGGTCTATTGAGGTCCACAGACCACCAGAAAATATTCTGACTGACCAGGGCTCAGTATTTGAGTCACAATTATTCCAAGAAATGTGCACATTCTACAATATAAAAAAATATGTACGACTGCCTATCACCCACAATGCAATTATGTGAAAAAATTAACCAAAACATAATAAATCTATTGAGTAAATTGCCATAGTGTAAGAAAGCAAAATGGCTGACATGGGTATCTAAATTGACTTTGTTACCACAAACTGACTGCGCAAAAGAGCAACTGAGGCTCCTCAAATTGATCAAACAAATAACCAACCGAATTAGTGAAATGTATTTCCCTGTCCAGTAGGTAGAGCAGGGATATATCACAGCCAAAAAATGGTGAATTTCACCCGACAATGTAACAAACAAATTAGTGAAATTTATTTCCCTGTCTACTAGGTAGAGCAGGGCTATATCACAGCCAAAAATTGGTGAATTTCACCCAACAATGTAACAGACAAATTAGTGAAATGTATTTCTCTTTCAACTATGTAGAGCAGGGGTATATCACAGCCCAAAATTTGGGAATTTCACCCGATAATGTAGCAGACAAATGATTGAAATATATTTCCCTGTCCACTAGGTAGAGCAGGGGTATATCACAGCCAAAAATTGGTGAATTTCACCCGACAATGTAACAGACAAATTAGTGAAAAGTACATCCCTGTCTACTAGGTAGAGCAGGGGTATATCATAGCCAAAAATTGGTGAATTTTACCCGACAATGTAACAGACAAATTAGTGAAAAGTACATCCCTGTCTACTAGGTAGAGCAGGGGTATATCATAGCCAAAAATTGGTGAATTTCACTCGACAATGTAACAGACACATTTTGGAAATATATTTCCCTGTCCACAATGTAGAGCAGGGGTATATCACAGCCAAACATTTGGGAATTTCACCCGATAATGTAACAGACAAATTATTGAAATGTATTTCCCTGTCCACTAGGTAGAGCAGGGGTATATCACAGCCCAAAGTTGGTGAATTTCACCCAACAATGTAACAGACAAATTAGTGAAATTTATTTCCCTGTCTACTAGGTAGAGCAAGGATAGATCACAGCCAAAAATTGGTAAAATTTCACCTTACAATCTAACAGACAAATTAGTGAAATGTATTTCCCTGTCCACTAGCTAGAGCAGGGGTATATCCCAGCCATAAATTGGTGAATTTCACCCGACAATGTAACAGACAAATTAGTGAAATGTATTTCCCTGTTTACTAGTTAGAACAGGGGTATATCACAGCCAAAAATTGGTGAATTTCACCCGACAATGTAACAGACAAATTTTGGAAATATATTTCCCTGTCCATTAGGTAGAGCAGGGGTATATCACAGCCAAACATTTGGGAATTTCACCCGACAATGTAACAAACAAATTAGTGAAATGTATATCCCTGTCTACTAGGTAGAGCAGGGGTATATCACAGCCAAAAATTGGTGAATTTCACCCGACAATGTAACAGACAAATTTTGGAAATATATTTCCCTGTCCACAATGTAGAGCAGGGGTATATCACAGCCAAAAATTAGGGAATTTCACCCGACAATGTAGCAGACAAATTATTGAAATGTATTTCCCTGTCCATTAGGTAGAGCATGGGTATATCACAGCCAAAAATTTGGGAATTTCACCCAACAATGTAACAAACAAATTAGTGAAATGTATATCCCTGTCTACTAGGTAGAGCAGGGGTATATCACAGCTAAAAATTGGTGAATTTCACCCGACAATGTAACAGACAAATTTTGGAAATATATTTCCCTGTCCACAATGTAGAGCAGGGGTATATCACAGCCAAAAATTTGGGAATTTCACCCGACACTGTAGCAGACAAATTATTGAAATGTATTTCCCTGTCCATTAGGTAGAGCATGGGTATATCACAGCCAAAAATTTGGGAATTTCACCCAACAATGTAACAAACAAATTAGTGAAATGTATATCCCTGTCTACTAGGTAGAGCAGGGGTATATCACAGCCAAAAATTTGGGAATTTCACCCAACAATGTAACAAACAAATTAGTGAAATGTATATCCCTGTCTACTAGGTAGAGCAGGGGTATATCACAGCCAAAAATTGGTGAATTTCACCCGACAATGTAACAGACAAATTTTGGAAATATATTTCCCTGTCCACAATGTAGAGCAGGGGTATATCACAGCCACAAATTTGGGAATTTCACCCGACAATGTAGCAGACAAATTATTGAAATGTATTTCCCTGTCCATTAGGTAGAGCAGGGGTATATCACAGCCAAACATTTGGGAATTTCACCCGACAATGTAACAAACAAATTAGTGAAATGTATATCCCTGTCTACTAGGTAGAGCAGGGGTATATCACAGCCAAAAATTGGTGAATTTCACCCGACAATGTAACAGACAAATTTTGGAAATATATTTCCCTGTCCACAATGTAGAGCAGGGGTATATCACAGCCACAAATTTGGGAATTTCACCCGACAATGTAGCAGACAAATTATTGAAATGTATTTCCCTGTCCATTAGGTAGAGCAGGGGTATATCACAGCCAAACATTTGGGAATTTCACCTGACAATGTAACAAACAAATTAGTGAAATGTATATCCCTGTCTACTAGGTAGAGCAGGGGTATATCACAGCCAAAAATTGGTGAATTTCACCCGACAATGTAACAGACAAATTTTGGAAATATATTTTCCTGTCCACAATGTAGAGCAGGGGTATATCACAGCCAAAAATTTGGGAATTTCACCCGACAATGTAGCAGACAAATTATTGAAATGTATTTCCCTGTCCATTAGGTAGAGCATGGGTATATCACAGCCAAAAATTTGGGAATTTCACCCGACAATGTAACAAACAAATTAGTGAAATGTATATCCCTGTCTACTAGGTAGAGCAGGGGTATATCACAGCCAAAAATTGGTGAATTTCACCCGACAATGTAACAGACAAATTTTGGAAATATATTTCCCTGTCCACAATGTAGAGCAGGGGTATATCACAGCCAAAAATTTGGGAATTTCACCCGACACTGTAGCAGACAAATTATTGAAATGTATTTCCCTGTCCATTAGGTAGAGCATGGGTATATCACAGCCAAAAATTTGGGAATTTCACCCAACAATGTAACAAACAAATTAGTGAAATGTATATCCCTGTCTACTAGGTAGAGCAGGGGTATATCACAGCCAAAAATTGGTGAATTTCACCCAACAATGTAACAGACAAATTTTGGAAATATATTTCCCTGTCCACAATGTAGAGCAGGGGTATATCACAGCCAAAAATTTGGGAATGTCACGCAACAATGTAACAGACGAATTTGTGAAAGGTATTTCCCTGTCCACAATGTAGAGCAGGGGTATATCATAGCCAAAAATTTGGGATATTTCACCCAACAATGTATCAGACAAATTAGTGAAATGACTTAAAATAAAATAAAATACGTAAAAATTTAAAATAATAATCTTGATCTATGAGGTGGAGGTCCATATGTAGTAGTGTAGGTGGAAGCGGAGTTGGAGGAGGAGGAGGTAGCCAACACTGTTTTTTGGCTTTCATTTTTTAATTGTTTAAATTATACAATTATACAAAAATACAACTATGAACAATTGAGCGGGAGTATAACAATGGCTGGGTAAGGCCGGTATACATGTCTATTCTGCACAAGGTACGGACAAGTCCTGTGGGATCCATGCCTGGTTCATTTTAATGAATGTGAGCTTGTCCACACTGGCTGTGGACAGGCGGCTGCGCTTGTCTGTGATAACGCCCACTGCCGTGCTAAACCCACGTTCAGACAATACACTGGCTGCAGGGCAGGCCAGCACCTCCAAGGCGTAAAGGGCAAGCTCAGGCCATGTGCCCAATTTGGAGACCCATAAGTTGAAGAGGGTATACTGTTCCAACATGTTGCTGAAATGCTGCCTCCTGCTAAGATGTTTCATATCAGCTGGTGGTGCTTGTTGTTGTGGCGTGCTGACAAAGCTTTTCTACATTTCGGCCATGCTAACCCTGCCTTCTGAAGTGCTGGCGGTGCGCCAGCTGTGTTGGCGACCTCTTCCTTCTCCTCTGCCTTCGCTTTGTGCTTCCACTGTGCCCCCGCTGTCAGGTGGAAATGCCACTAGCAGCGTGTCTACAAGCGTGCGTTTATACTCGAGCATCTTACGGTCACGCTCCAGTGACAGAATTAAGGACGGTACGTTGTCCTTGTAACGGGGATCCAGCAGTGTGGCCAGCCAGTAATCAGCACAAGTTAGAATGTGGCCAACTCGGTGGTCATTGCAGAGACACTGCAGCATGTAATCGCTCATGTGTGCCAGGCTGCCCAGAGGCAACGACAAGCTGTCCTCTGTGGGAGGTGTATCGTCTGTGTCCCCTGTATCCCCCCAGCCACGCACCAGTGATGGCGATGAGCTGGCTTGGGTGCCACCCTGCTGTGAACATGGTTCCTCCTCCTCCATCTCTTCCTCCTCATCCTCCACCTCGTCATCCTCCAGAACTGTGCCCTGTCTGGACAATTGTGTACCTGGCGTTTGTGGGTGCAGGAATCCACCTTCAGAGCCACTTGTGAATGACTGGCCTCAAACCCTTGGAAATGATCCCTCTGCCTCCTCCTCCTCCTCCTCCTGTGCCACATCCTCTTCCATCATCGCCCAAAGCATTTTTTCGAGGAGGCATAGAAGTGGGATAGTAACGCTGAGAACAGCGTCATCGGCACTGGCCATGTTGGTGGAGTACTCGAAACAGCGCAACAAGGCACACAGGTCTCGCATGGAGGCCCACTCATTGGTGGTGAAGTGGTGCTCTTCCGCAGAGTGACTCACTCGTGCGTGCTGCAGCTGAAACTCCACTATCGCCTGCTGCTGCTCGCACAGTCTGGCCAGCATGTGCAAGGTGGAGTTCCACCTTGTGGGCACATCGCATATGAGGCGGTGAGCGGGAAGGCCAAAGTTACGCTGCAGCGCTGACAGACGAGCAGCAGCAGGGTGAGAACGTTGAAAGCGCGCACAGACAGCCCGCACTTTCTGCAGCAGCTCTGACATATCAGGGTAATTTTTAAGGAACCTCTGAACCACCAAATTCAGCACCTGCACCAGGCAAGGGATGTGCGTCAAACCGGCTAGGCCCAGAGCTGCTACGAGATTTCGCACATTATCGCACACCACCAGGCCGGGCTTGAGGCTCACTGGCACCAGCCACTCATCGGTCTGTTGTTCCATGCCCGTCCACGGCTCCTGCGTGGTGTGGGGTTTGTCCCCCAAACAGACAAGTTTTAAAACTGCCTGCTGTCGTTTAACCCTGGCTGTCCTGAAGTTGGTGGTGAAGGTGTTACGCTGACCGGATGAGGAGGCGGTAGAGGATGAGAAAGCGGAGTATGAGGAGGAAGCAACAGGAGGCAAAGAGAAGCGCCCTGCAATCCTCGGTGGTGGAAGGACATGCGCCAAACTGCTATCCGCCTAAGGCCCAGCCGCCACTGCATTTACCCAGTGTGCTGTTAGGGAGATATAACGTCCCTGACCGTGCTTACTGGTCCACGTAACCGTAGTTAGGTGGACCTTGCCACAGATGGCGTTGCGCAGTGCACACCTGATTTTTCCCCCCACTTGGTTGTGCAGGGAAGGGATGACTCGCCTGGAAAAGTAGTGACGGCTGGGCACGACGTAATGTGGGCCAGCCATCGCCATAAGGCTTTTAAAATTCTCTGTCTCCATCAGACAAAATGACAGCATTTCAAAGTCCAGTAATTTTGAAATGCTGGCATTCAGGGCCAGGGATCGCGGGTAGGTAAGGGGGTACTTTCTCTTTCGCTCCAGTGTTTGGGAGATAGACAGCTGAACGCTTCCATGGGACATTGTGGAGATGCTTGGTGACCCAGGTGGTGGCGTTGTTGGCAGATCCTCTGTTTGCAGGGTGGCAAGTACCACTGTCACTCCAGAGGGGGGTGAAGAGGCCGAGACTGCAGCTGAAGAGGAAGCAGGAGGAGCCAGAGACTTTTCTTGGTTTTTGAGGTGTTTACTCCACTGAAGCTCATGCTTTGCACTTAGATGCCTGGTCATGCAGGTTGTGCTCAGGTTTAGAACGTTTATGCCTCGCTTCAGGCTCTGATTGCACAGCGTGCAAACCACTTGTGTCTTATTGTCAGCACATTGTCTGAAGATCTGCCACGCCAGGGAACTCCTTGGAGCTGGCTTTGGTGTGCTCGGTCCCTTGGTGCGGTGGGCAGTAGCAGGCGTACTGTCTAGGGGACGGTCGTTTTGCTTTTGCACCCTGCTCCCTCTTCTGCTGTGCTGGTGGCTCTGTGCGACCACCGCCTCTTCCTCCGAACTAGACAGGTCACTCGCATGACCTTGATTCCATGTGGGGTCGAGGACCTCATTGTCCTCCACATCATCTTCCACCCAGTCTTCACCCCTGCCCAACTTGTCGGTCTGCACACTGCAGAAAGCCACAGCAGTTAGCACCTGTGTTTCGTCATCATCCGAGACGTGCTGCGGTGGTCCTCCCATGTACTCATCCTGAAACATAAGTGGTTGGGCATCGGTGCACTCAATCTCTTCCACTTCTGGGGCAGGGCTATGTGGATGGCCCTGGGAAACCCTGCTAACAGAGTCATCAAAAAGCAGAAGAGACTGCTCCATGACTTGGGGCTCAGACTGCTTGGCTGATTAGCAAGGGGGTGAGGTGCAAGACTGATGGCCATGGGCTGCAGGTGCCAATTCTGATGTTTCAGCAGGAGACTGGGTGGGAGACAATGTGAAGGAACTGGAGGCACTGTCAGCCACCCAATCTACTATCGCCTGTACTTTTTCTGGCCTCAACATTCGTGGAGCCGCATTCGGCCCGACCAAATAACGCTGAAGGTTCTGTCGCCTACTCGCACCTGAGGAAGGTGTTTCACTTGTGCGTGTTGCTGGCACAGATCAACCACGTCCTCTCCCTGCAACAGGAGCTCCACCAGCAGCACTACAACCGGGGCCACGTCCCTTATTTGACGCTCTCCTCATTCTTTGCGTTCACCCACCAAACAAACAGATGGTTTATGTCAGGCGACAATGTAACCGCCAATAGTCAACAATTAAGTTCACTGAGAGTAAGGCAGTGCCGGTGTCATAAAGAGAAAAAATTTCTTGAGGTCACACAACAGTGTGACAGGCGAATTTTATTCAATTACTACACTGTCACAAATTTTTTTTATTTGTCAACCAACAATGTAACTGCAGTATTAACTGTATTTGATTGTGACAAATGCCCCAAATGTAGTGTCTTGCACAAAATGAGTGTTTTTTTAATACCAGAATCTAACAGCAATGTCTAACGCTTGTATTTGACTGTGACAAATGCAGCAAAGGCCCCAGATGTAGGGTCTTTCACAAAATGGGTGTTTTTTTTAAACCTAGAATATAATTACAGTATTTAAAGCTTGTATTTGACTGTCACAAATGCAGCAAAGGCCCCAGATGTAGGGTCTTGCACAAAATGGGTGTTTTTTTAAACCCAGAATATAACAGCAGTATCTAACGCTTGTATTGGACTGTCAGAAATGCAGCAAAGGCCCCAAATGTAGTGTCTTGCACAAAATGGGTGTTTTTTTAAACCCAGAATATAATTGCAGTATTTAAATCTTGTATTGGACTGTCAGAAATGCAGTATCTAACGCTTGTATAACAGCAGTATCTAACGCTTGTATTGGACTGTCAGAAATGCAGCAAAGGCCGCAAATGTATTATCTTGCCATAAAATGGGTGTTTTTTTAATACCAGAATATAACAGCAGTATCTAACGCTTGTATTGGACTGTGAGAATTGCAGCAAAGGCCACAAATGTATTATCTTGCCATAAAATGGGTGTTTTTTTA